>NC_060213.1:131279375-131580937 GCF_021130785.1 Homalodisca vitripennis
AAGACTTCCTTCTTATCATCCAGTTTTAATATATGAAACTAGAAATGATCAAGATTGAAAATAACTTTACCAAACAATATAGCCTAAAATGGTTTGATTTGTCTGAATCTGTAATACGAAATTCATATTGATGATTTAGGCTTCAATCAATCATGAGAAAGCTCCGCCCTTTAGTACAGACGACTACTGTTTATTTGCAGTTTAGTTTCAACATCTGTGGACTGAAAATGGATAGTTTAGATATTTCTAATCGATAATTTGGTACCTTGTGAATGTGGCCGCTTACTATACTTCACCCGTTAATTGTGTAAGCAATGTCTCGACGCGAAGTGAACCGGAAACATTTGATGTTGCTGGTGTTACAGAGCGCACTATATTATCCTGTCTATATTTTACACAGGTATGATCTAACATGTAATCAATCTCCAATGATCGTGCGCCGAGTGCTGCCATTAGTACTGTAAGAAGAGACTCCAAAGTCAAGAGATACAGCATAGTCAGAGAAACTCAACAGTCTGTGAGACTCCACAGTCTGAAAGCCTCTGCAGTCAGAGAAACTCCACAATGAGAGAGAGACTCCACAGTCAGAGAGATACAGCATAGTCAGAGAGACTCCACAATAAGAGATACTCCACTGACTTAGAGACTCCACCGTCAGAGATACTCCACAGTCAGAGATACTCCACAGTAAGAGAGACTCCACAGCCAGAGAGACTCCACAGTCAGAGATAGACTCCACAGTAATAGAAATTCCACTGTGAGAGAGACTCCACAGTCAGAGAAACTCCACAATCAGAAAGAGACCTCAGTCAGAGAGAGACTCAATAGTAGTAGGGACTCCACAGTCTGAGAGTGACTCCACAGTCAGAGAGATACAGCACAGTCAGAGAGACTCCACAATAAGAGAGACTCCACTGATTTAGAGACTCCACCGTCAGAGATACTCCACAGTAAGATAGACTCCACAGCCAGAGAGAGGCTACACAGCCAGTGAGACTCCACAGTCAGAGAGACTCCACGGTCAGAGAGAGACTCCACAGCCAGAGAGACTCTACAGTCAGAGAGAGACTCCACAGTCAGAGAGAGACTCCACAGCCAGAGAGACTCTACAGTCAGAGAGAGACTCCACAGTCAGAGAGAGACTGCACAGCCAGAGAGACTCCACAGCCAGAGAAACTCCACAGTCAGAGAGAGACTCCACAGTCAGAGAGAGACTGCACAGCCAGAGAGAGACTCCACCGTCAGAGATACTCCACAGTAAGATAGACTCCACAGCCAGAGAGACTACACAGAGTGAGACTCCACAGTCAGAGACTCCACGGTCAGAGAGAGACTCACAGAGACTCCACAGTCAGAGAGAGACTCCACAGTCAGAGAGAGAGACTCAGCCAGAGAGACTCTACAGTCAGAGAGAGAGACTCCACAGTCAGAGAGAGACTCCACAGCCAGAGAAACTCCACGGTCAGAGAGAGACTCCACGGTCAGAGAGAGACTCCACAGTCAGAGATACGTCTGGCTGTAGATATTATTATGTGTTGTCAGACATCGATTCGTCTTGCTCTGGTATTGGAGCCATTATCGGCCAGTTTCACTTCTATTAGCCCTAGCGGTGCTGAAGTGCCGTGAATAACAGAACGGCACAATGGACTGGAGCGGCTCGGAGTTCAGTGCATTATGTGATAGTATTGTGACTCGCTTTTCAATTTCCTGCAACCCTCCCCCCCCCTCCACACACCCCGCCGACAATCTGCACCTCCCCATAACATTAACGGGGTTTTGTATTAATGTTGTCACCGTTTCGCGTACATAAATAATGGTAATATTTCAAAACTCACGTGGGAAAAAATATTAACGATCGCTTCTTTCTCACGTATTTTACACCGTCACAGGTAGGTACGAATACACTCGCTAATGCTAATACACGATGGGGTATACATTATTACATTTCGTACCATATGCCCTAGTGTTATTTTACTTTACGATCTACGATAGTCCTTTAAATCGTCCTAACAACTATTGGTCTGAATACTTTCTTCGTTCGTTTGTGTACTAATAAAGGCGTTTGTGTATAAAAATATTTTGTATTTCTGTACAACATTTAAAGTTATTGAGAATTCAAATAACACGTAGGGGCATTGTTATGATTTAAACTATTCTTCATTTATCCAATCCCATCTTTTGTAGTGGATTTTGAGCTACTGAACCATTTAACATAACCCTTTCCCTTTGATTGCTCAAAAAGTATGTCCATCGTGTTTTAAGTACCGTTTCTTTGTTTGCATAGAGATTTCACTAATTCACTCTCAGAGATGAAAATAAAACATTATACTGTCCATAAAAAAAAAAAAAAAAAACAAAAAAAAAATAGATAGAGAGAGAAGTATTATCTCCCTATGTCTCCCCCACTCAGCTAAAGGTGCTATCAAGTAAAGTGGCAACTCTGTTGGTATGGTATGTCATTCATATACTCATTGGAATCTTGGTATAATGCTAGTAAATCATAAATAGTTTATCGGAGTTCTGGTATTAATAACAGTAATTGACAAATACATCCTTAGAATCCTGGTATTAATGATAGTAACAGACATGTACATATCAGAGACTGTGCTGGTTGCCAGATATATCTGGCACAGTACAATAATACAGTGGTGAACCGCTTTGTAGTTACAGAAATCAACTTCAATTTCGTCCTTCAACATTATTTGTCAGAACTTCATAACAGTACTTGCAGTCAAACTACATTATTTGGTTAAAATATCAGACAACTGTTAAAATATTAAGCAACATTTTACTTTCAGTCCCACATCAAGAAATCCAATAATCCATCGTGTTCTAAGTTAATTTTAATTAATTATTGAATAAATTAAATAACCCCATCCCGAAAGTTTAAGCTCTTGGGAAAAACAATTTAAAATTCCAAAACCAAATATTATGATAGTAAAAAAAAGTTTTATTTGTATTACTTTTTACATGTTTCGAAAGAAACTATGGTCGAAAACTCGCCTTGAACTTGTGAAGGTAATTTAATAAAAAGTTCTGGCTTGTACTGCTACTATTTTATTATATAGCGTGATTGTGTGATAAAAACAAAATCGGGAACAACCTTGCACAAAAAAGTAGTTCATATATCTAAACAAATTATTGTTGTTTCTTAAACTGAATTTGATGGATATATATAATTATATAATATAATTCACGCACTCTGAGATTACTTTTGGATATTACTAGCTTAAGACGTAGTTTTGGCATAGTTAGTTTGTAGTTTATATATTAAAAATTCTCCCACTCTGGGATTATTTATGGAAAATATCAAATGTTTTTGGATAATACTAGATTAAGACATAGTTTTGGCATGATTAGATTCATAGTTTACAAATTACAAATTCTCCCAATCTGGGATTAATTATGTAAAACATCAAATGGGGTTCTTGAGAGAATATGTCGGAATTAAGTGGGTGTTGTCTCAACAATCACAAAACTTCATTAAAAAGAGTGTGCTCTGAGGTGATATGTTAGATCCCTATTGAATGTTTCCGGTTTAAAAATGCTCTAAACATTGCTTACACTAACTTATTAAAATATTTGGTCTCGCTGTGGAGAACCGAAATAAATATCAGACCGAAACTGCCAATAATAAGCAGTCGCTTGTACAGGCGAGCGGAGGGGCGGAGCTTCCTCGTGATTGGCTGAAGCTCAACCAACCACCGACCAGTTATGATCAATATGGCCTCCGTATCACACAATTCCACTAATAGAAAATTTCACGCTATCTTCTTTATCAAAGTTATTTTCGTTCTTGATTTTTTTTTGTCTCTATAATTACTTATTACTAAAGTGATTAACTATCCAAGCTTTAAGAGAAAACCCTCACTATTTGGGTGTAGAAGATATTTACTACATCGATTTATACATAATATGAATATTTGTGAATATTTAAACTTTGTAACATAATAAATTTAGTTAATAATTATTGTTTCTATAAGATATAACAATTACTTTGCTTTGCCTTCTTCATGTTTATCAGAATATTATGATACATGTATAAATAAAACGACCCGATATTTTCTCCAAACATATTTTGTGTAATTCAATAACGTATTGTCAATAAATAAACACTTACACAAACTTCAATAATTCAAAGATTTCCTTATTTTTACTAAAATAATAATATGATTTGACTGCAAAGCGTGTAATCATGCAATACATAAACCGATTCTGAATCAAAGCTTGTACCTAGTTGATTAAATTAACCCTTTTATCATCGTCTAATAACAACATCGGTGACTATTCTTATTGATTAAATTAAGTGCATTACCATGTACATTAAATATGTTGATAATGGGACAAGAATGCTCATTGATTAAATTAAGTGCTCCTCGTGGATCAAACAGAATTCCTGAATCAGTGGAACCACGTTCATTTGCGAGTGGAGAGGATAGTTCGGGAACTCCGTCAAATTAACCATTCATGGAACTCCGGTTACATTCTGGTTAACACTGATTCGATTATTAATTCAAACACTACAGTTGGTCCGCGATCGGACAAAATAGAATTACAGCTCGCGGTTTATCACGGTAACGTTTTTTTGGACAACTAGGAGGGAATTTCGGTGAACTGATAAATTTTATCAAAGTAGACACAACAGGTGCTGAATATATTCCACGAATTGTAAAAGGTAAGTGGGATAAAGGATAACTAAATAGTTCTGCAGTATTCTAGATAACCATTTTATCTTATCTGGTTACTTATTTTTGTTATCGGAGTGGAAAATGATAATGCACCGACAGTGATGGGCTTCGAAAACTTGACGTCCAGGCATTTATTTCTCCGTCCTAGGACTGCGCCCCGCATTATTATCAATAATACGCCGGAATGGTCCCTCTTAAAATGTGTGGTTGTCTGTCCGACCTTCTAGCGATAACTTTTAATAGTAAGGTAATAGAGACTTGGAACTTGGTAGATGGATTCTTCTTGTTTCGAGGAAAACTTATGTTAATTTTATTATCAATGCTAAGGCCGGAAATACCCCTCTTACAATGTGTGGTAGTCTGTCCGATCGTCTAACGATAACTCTTTATAGTAGGGTCATAGAGACTTGAAACTTGGTACATGGGCTCCTCTTGGTTCCAGGAAGAACTCTGTTAATTTTAGGGTCAAAAGGTCAAAGGATAATCTGTCCGTCCGTACTCTTTCGTTACGTTCTGTCGTTTTCAACAATAAAAAACGACAAAATATAGTAATAGGAGAAAAAGGATGATAGGTAAAGCTGTAGTGCTCACAAAAAAAGTGGACCAAAGCAATCGGGTGCAGAGTTGTTGGCCTCACATCGCTTTAGGACAAGGCTCTCTACAGATAAGTAAATGTTATATATTTTTTGAATTTGCGAGGAAAAACGTTTCAAACGAATCTACAATGCTGAACTATTTTTATCCCGATGGGTCTTTTTGTAAAAACCAATAAAATAAAAAATATAAATACAGCGAAAGAGAATTGCTGTTGGAAAACGTATGCTTGTAGATATTAAATGTAATTTAATGCAGGAGCCGACAACAAAAACTTCCCTGCGAGAGTTTACCTCTCGGCAAATCCTTTTTGGGCTGAGAGTTAGACAAATGTTCCCTCCTTCCACGTTAAGTGGTGTTCGCGCGCTGTTCGCAACAGGCCATCATCCACTTTTTATTTTATACCTTGCTTGAAAACATGACCATTTCCGAGTAGCGACTCAAACAAAATACTTTAAAATACCGTTAATGTACTTTTCGGTACACATATCAAAATACCACATAAATGCGTAATAGTAAATGCTAACTATTTTAAGTAAGCTTTAGTAAAACAACTGTTTTAGTGATTAAATCATTCGCTAAGGCATTGAACTCTACAACATAACAGATTTGTAAAAACGCACCGAACATAGCATGGCCGAGCGATCTAAGACGTAGGATTTTGGGTCTGAGTTAGAAATAGCTCAGGTTCAAATCCTGTCTGTGACCGTTGCACTTTTTATCAGTACCATCAATCTCGAACTGTATCTCTCCCCCTTATTCTGTTTGATAAGATCCTCGCACGGGCCAGTGGCCCATGAGGACGGACAGAATAAAGCTTTACAGGGCATCGGTCTCTCCTTAAAAAAAAAAAAATAAATAAAAAAAACAAAAAAAAACTAACGCACACCAGCTAGCAGACTAAACAAACTTTCCCCTGGTCTGCGAGGAGAAAGAGAGCTCCATAGTAGTATGTTTGCAGTACAACGGCAGGCTAAACAACATATTGTATGCTACTTTTAGGTCTATAGCACTTTCCTTTTTACGGTACTTATCTTGTTCCTTTATTTGCTTTACCTACTATTGTTGTTATTGTTGAAATCTTTTGTTTGAATTGTTGTACCTTATGGTTCTAGAATTACTGTTATAATGATTTATATCTAGTGTATATATATATATTAAATTAAATATACAAAAATTAAATTGCACACAGTTTCTTCATTCTAAACAAATGAATGCCATTAATTTGTACATTACTACGTTTACTCTCGTTTCATAACGATGTCAAAATAATAAACTGTATTATTTCTATATTTTATGTTGCAATTACACCTTGGTGCCGCCAAGCCCATGTAATGTAATGAATAATAAACAAATACAGTAACATGTAATTAGTGTTCTGTTCCGTCAGTTCATCATTATGTATCGATCTCAATTTTGAATGAACACTCATTAATCCTCCAAATAAACAGAAAATTTTAATTGAGGCCACTATACACAATAGGACGCTGTTGTAAATGATACAGCTATGTAGGGTGAGCTATTGTGGAATGGGGTGATGAGTGGGGGGGGGGGTGGCTGAACAGGAAATTGAAAAGCGAGACAATGTAGTAACGTGATAATATAGGACATTGTCATGTGTGCCGTCTTTCTCGAGCAGCATTTGTCTACTACTGTCTGTATCCTATTACAGTTAGGGTAACGAGGGTAACAAAAATATAAAATCATACAATTGATTGATAATTAGTTAAACATAAACGAATGTACAGGTAATTCAAACATTGACGATAATACATTTTAATGTGGTATCCTGTTGCATAATTTCGGACTACAGTTTTTATTTAGCTTAGTTAGTTCTCAAAATACAAAATTTGAAAAAACTACAGGAAAAAAGTGAATATACCACAATTTATTAACAATAAATCATCATGTGTACACGAACATACATAAATTCGTTTTGAAAGTCTATTAATAAAATAATAAGTGAATGCCATAAGTAAAATTAATATGAAGTTAAGGAAATTAATAAAGCATTCTCTGTGTCTGTCGGTTTTACTTCTTATCGTCTATCAGTTCGTTCGTTTATTCTTCTTATGAATACCTACATCCACCGATACGTATATTTACTTAATGCGTCTCTTTTAAAACCTTATATTGTTTTTTCTTCTATACCACTATGAATTGTATCTATATTTATACATTTTCCCCCAGTTCTAGCAAATCTTTTATAAGTAAAAAACATTTTTAAACATCTTTTTTCCCTAAGGAAATATTTTTGAATTAATGGGACTCATTCACATGCACCTATGTGAGGAAATGTTTCCACAAATATTTAGAGTAGGCTCATACATATAAGTATATTACTTTTCTTTACAATGTTATGTTTTTTTAATTATATTTTTTTAAATTTCCTACGATTTATACATTTTTGTAACATAATGGAAATAAATATGTTTTTTATTTGATTTGATTCTTTAGAGAGTTTCTAGTATTAAGGAAATTTCCATTCCGAAGTACGTTTTTTGAGATCAACTTCTCAGAGATTTCACCTTATACAATTTTATATGGATACAGGGTGTTTATAAATTATTATAGAAAACAATTATTTTATTTGTCATGTTAAAATAAGTAAGAACTAGTTCAGAATTATTAAAAAAAAACTTAATACCAAGTTTTAAAATGGTGGACGCAAAAAACTTTCAAAATGTATAAACTCGAAAACGGAACGTTTTTTGAAAATTGTATGAGAATAGAGAAATATGGGTTTCTCGTTCTTTTAGATGAACATTTAAAATTATATTAAATTTTAGATTGACAATTTATAACCGAGTAGTAAATGTTTTACTGAGCGCCACTCTTTCTTACGATTCACTAAATGAGTTATTAATATTATTTATCCACTGATTATTAACCAATAAACCAGGTGATTGTTGTGTATAAAATAGAGATACTAGCGCATTGTTGTAAATTTTTACACTTACTACAAAATGTTTTGGGTGCATTACATGTGGTTTTGCCAAATTTATCTCTAAATTTTATTTTATTTGCTGACACACGAAGTGTATGGTCCTCAGAGCGACTATGTAAGTAGGTGTTATGTACTCACTTGCATTTAATTTCAAAAGCTGGGGAAAATTTGCAACTCATACTAGAAGAATTTATATGTAAAATTTATCTTAAAAAATCATTTTGATATAGAGTAAAAATTCAGTGCCTTATCTATTTTGTTCATATTCGTTGTAATATATAACAATTATTGCAATTAATATTACCGCATTATAATTTCTATTGGTATTACTAAGTGGCATTCTAAAGATCAAATGACACATTAGGACCTATATAAAAGACAAATCATGAAACAAAATGTCTTTGCTAGGCTCGTCACGGTTATAAAAGATTTGCCACCAACGCTTTACTCTGGAACGAGAAATGCAATGTGGATATTTACATACAAATGGAAAGTCACGCCTTGGGCTAATGTTGCATTTCCACAAACAGAACATGGCGCTTTCATTGCGTTTCGGTTTATAATGATAAAGAAATGAATTTCCGGAATTCACAAAGCGTTTCTTTTAAAACAAACTTTTCTGACATCTAATTACAATTTCCAACAGATGGTGGCACAACAAAGAAATATTGAATGTGTGTTTTAGAAAAGGGATAATAATGAGTGTTTGCGACGCATTGTCACTTCTTTTGTTTTTTTAATGAACAATGAAAAAACAAAGGTATTTTAATTACAAATAATAATTATGAACCGAGTTTACTTTAACGTGATAAGCGTGTATTAATTATTTAATAAACACGTTTCTTTGAACTTAGTTTATAACAAAAACACTCGTACATTCTTATGTAGGTACCTACTTACATTTCTAAATTATTACTCTAACTAATCAAATAGGATGACGCTAACTTCAAATGAGAAGTTTACTGAGCAAATTAATGCTTATTTTGAAGAACTTCCGAAATCGTATATTTTAGACGGCTTAAACAGTTGGAAAAAATGCCTAAAAAGTAGTGTTTCTATCTTTGTCTAAGTACTTATTAATAGACCGTCGTAATAAACAAGGTTTTACCACCTGATCCAAGATCGAAAACTATTTTGAAAATTTTGAAAATCAGTACTCTACTGAATAAATATTAATGCAGAATATATACAATAATCGCCGATTAAGCCAGAGGACCATTATTAATTTGAACCAAAATTTATATTTATATCATACAAAATGGATTTTAATCAAAGATAAATTTGTGTTTCTGAGGGTGAGTGCATTTCTCTACTATTCTCAATAGGACACTATTTGAAACAAACTTACTAGAATCCCCGCCAGACGCTTGGAGATAAACAATTAAAATTAATTGATGTAAAAAACCCCATTTGCAAAGTTTTAACTTCCTTTAAATATCAAAACTAACCCCGCGAGCCATAAATGATATTTTAAGGAGACCTCCTTGAATGAAGTTGTATATATTATTTAATATCATTAATTCATCAATGTTTAAGGACTGTTCAGGGTTATTAAAAATTCAACACTCTGATAATATTGCACTAATCCTATTTTGGATACCGTAAGGTTTATTTGAGTCCTTAAATGAACACTTTAACTGTCCTATCACTTCTCAGGGCCCATAACCTAAAGCTGGACTCTAGATTACTGCATGGGATTGGATTTTCTTGTATACTAGTGGATAGGTTCCTGAGCTAAAGTGGTCTATACATTTCCGGACTTCTATACAATCTGTAGAGTAAGTTACAGTTCGAGGACTTTAGCTGTGCGCGTGACCTAGAGTGTGTGGTGATTGGCGGGAGGGGTGGCGGGGTAGCATTATGCGCTGCGTCCCGAAAAAATTTCCTTTTACTCATGGTTAAAACCCTCCTTTCAGGAATCGTATTGGCCCAAATAACTCATCGCACTCGCCACAATCAGTCTGTTTTGTGACAGTGCTGAGTGTAGCTTGTGCTTCGCTTTTACCGATAATATCTGTTGAGTTAAAGTCAAAAGTCAAAAAGCCTATTCATAGTCAGGCTCTCGCGAAATTGTGAGTAATATTTATACATTTATGAAGGAAGAGGCAGACCATCAAACTGTTAAAATTCCGTTGTCAGAGGCTCGCCAAAGAAACTGCTGCAGCAACTGGAGTGTCAGAGCGAGTTGTGACTAAAATAAACAGTTAACTTAACAAGTTAAGGTTAGTAACATGTGTGAGGCAAGTTTTACTACACCAAACAAAAACCGTCAAACGACGTAGAATAGTTGACAATTTCCATGTTGAAGAACATCGAATACCGACTGCAAAACTTTTGAGGGAGGCGCTAAGGGACAATATATATTTCCAGGGTTGTGAGAAAAGTTTTAGGTGGGTATTAAAGGACCTGGAATTTACTTGGAAATGGACGGCAAACAATAGGAAATTATTAATTGAAAAGCCAGAAATCCGAGAGAAGAGGATAACATACTTGAGAGCGTTGAAAAAATTACAGGGAGCAAGGACGCCCCATAATTTATTTAGACGAATCTTATATACTATCGTCTCACGTATCTAACCAAACTTGGTCAAATGGCTCAAATGAAGGGTTACACGTGCCGATTTCCAAGGGCGAGTGACTAATAATTATCAATGCGGATGGAGAGAAAGGGTTTGTGCCCAATGCTTTTACATGTTGGAAAGCAAGCAACCATAGTGGAGACTACCACGACAATGTGAATGGGGAAATTTTTATGAAGTGGATAAAGGAAAAAGTGTTACCGAATTTAGAACCAAATTCAGTACTAGTATTCAATAACGCGCCCCACCATAACATACAAATTGATTAAAGCTCCTACTTCAAAAAAGTAGGAAGCAAGATATGAAGTTGTGGCTTTCAAAAAACGGAATACCATTCTGCGACGATATCCTTTTTATCCTGAAACTCTACAAACTTGTGCAGCTATATAAACCAAGGCATGTCCGGTACGCCTTGGACGAAACTATTCAACTACAGGGTCATGACATCTTACGACTTCCGCCCTACCACCCAGACCTCAATCCCATTGAGTTAATTTGGGCCGAAGTCAACATCATGTGGTTTTATGAGAAATACATATTTCACTATGTATCAAGCTAAAGCTCTATGCGAAGACAAGATATCAAGTATGGGCGCAGAAGAGTGGTTTAGTAAAGTGCAAGCACTTAGAGAAAATCGAAAGGGACTATGCAGCCACAGAACCCCAGATTGACAATATTATAGAATCCCTTATTATATCAGTTGGTTCGGATATAGACAGCAGTGACAGTGACCCAGAAGAGGAGGACAACTTGAGTGGAATTGAAGAACTCCAATGAAAAAACAATCATTGTAAGTAACATTTGTTATTAGAAAATTATATTCTAGCATTTAAATTAATTAAATATAATTGAAGTGATTGTAAATTAAATAATAAGAAAATACCAAATAATAACAATAATAGGACTTATCCTTGTTTTTTCAGTTGTTATATTGTTGTTTAACGTGTTTTTGAAAATAACGTTATGTGTGAATAATAATCGGCAAATCGAAATTGTGAGTTTAAAGTCGTTAAGAGATTCTTGCGCCTTCATCACAGCGGCTAGCACGTAAACGCAACCCGCCACACAGATAGCGTTCGTTTTTTGAAAGGGTAGTATTAGGGCTGCACGAGCACAGCTAAATTCCTCCAACTGTACGCAAGGGCGAACATATGACAAAACCATCCAAAACTTGGCGTAAACAGTTGTAACGGTCACAATATTGTATATTGTTACGATAATATGGGAGAATGATCCAAATAAAAGGACCAACCTCCGCTAAAAATGGAATATGACCGAAATCTGAAGATCCTTGACATTAAAAAGAAGTATAATAGGTGAATAGCACCGTTGGAGAAAGCGCTCAGTGGGTTAGGTCAGTTTCTTTGATCCAGCCGTCCCACCCCTCCTTCCATGAGCGGTGGGTGGGCACTGTGACCCTTCTACACTTGACTAGTACGTCTGGAACTTGTATGTTCTGGAAGCACCAATAACCCGCAGCAAGTGAGTTGAGCTCCAGAGGATAACTTATGAAGTGACACAATTAGTGGTAATACTCGTGATCGTGACAGATAATAATTATTGACTGTGTTAGTGTTGACTATACTAGTGTGTATCTAGATAGACAAAATAGTTAATAGTGGTATTGTACTAATACAGATTAGTGATTATTTATAAACAATCAGTTTTTAAATATTTAGATTAATAAATATTTAGTGGATTCAATATGAGCAACTCGTTAAGCATTTAAGCAAACTCGTTACAATATTTTACGCTAGTTAAATAATTACGTTTAGAATGTACACAACTTTTCTCTATCCAAATGTCATGCTCGACGGAGTGAAGTGTCAGAAGCAAAACGTGACTGGAAAATTCAACTGTTATAACTTGGTTAAGTGGGAGAAAAAGGCCAATACAAGACGTGGGCCGGGATTGTATTGGATTAGCAGCGACAACAAAGGCTAACCCGCCTCCCTCTTCTACTCTCTGGTATATCGGGGGTACGTGCCCTGGAACAAAGGGCCTTCCCTCTTGCTCAGCGCCTTCAACAAAAGGCACATTTTTTTGTTTCTAACAGGGCCAATTACAAGTATAATTGTTTTTCAAAGGTCAATAATACAGTGGAAATATTACTAGCCGGCTGTAAAAACGATCTCCAGTTTTCCCCTAAGACAATGTTTAACATCGTGCACTTTTACAAGATCTTATTTTTGATCGTATCGATATGGAAGATGTTTAATTTTAATTATATAACTATAACGCATCTGTTTTTGTTTTTTTGCGTATAACTTTTTACAAAGGACAAAAATTTTAAGACATTATTTTTGAAAAACCTGTAAAAATATTTAAAAAAGACTAAAAAAGCGCTTTGATGCGTATTAGTTAAAATGAGATCTTTATTATTCTACGATTAATAAAGATGTTTAACAATGTCCTTACGGAACGAGAATCAAGAGATGGCTTCTAGTACAGAGAGGTTTGTAAAGAACGAATATCATATCAGAAGATTATTAAAAAATATCGTTTCTTCAAATCAAAACAATGTATCTTTTAGATAGATTTAATGAACTACGTGGTAATCTGGACCATGGTTTGACTACATTATTTTGTTTATACCTTGAATGTTTGCCTTTTTGTAATGATATAGAGGTAGCAATTTCATAATATTAAAATCAAATTTGGTGGTGGGTGTTGATTTAATATTCAAAAATATGGGCCATAGTGGTAAACTGTGTTCTTAAGAAAAGGCAAAAGAGGGCTGGAGGAGAAATGAAATGAAAAATGACTTTATTAGAGGCGAACTTAGGACTATAAAGTCCTCTCTACCACTTAACCTCAGTGGGTGATGTTTTTGTAATTTGCAAAATATCGTACAATTGGTAACTTTACGGGGATAAATGGAATATTTTCTTTCATTTTTGAATGATTTATTCAATAACACCCACCATCCGGAGAAAGAGGTCACGATGGGTGTTACGATATGGTCTTAGTAGCACCCATACCAGGTGATTACGATTAAAGTGGCATTTTTTCAGGGTTGATAGAGGATGTGCATAGAAAAACTTCTGCCCATTACATATGGGGTCGCAAATGTTTCGTTTCTGAGAAAATTGAGAATTTGTAAAAGAAACATGTAGGTATTTCTTTGAGATTCGGCCATAATCGTAAAGCTACTGAAACTAAATATGTTTTTGTTCTTGATTACAAATAAATGAACTTCCTACAAATAAGAACGTAAAAAACCATAACTAATCAAAACAAATATTATTAGGCAGCAGAAGTGGAAAAACCACAGCTTTTTCAAAATGTAAGACAGTCGATGTTAGGACTGCATTGTACCAACACAAACATGAGAAATGCTGAACATTTGCTGTGATAATAATTTTTTTTACACTCTTGTTCGCATTATGTGGTTCTTTTATGTATTATTACAAAGGAAATAAGGGTTTGTTTCAGCAGCTTTGCGTTTTTGACTGTGTTACAAAGGGAACAATACGTATTGCCTACAAGGAGGCGTTTCACAAATTCTCAATTTTCTCGGAAAAGAAACATTTGCGACCCCATGTGTATTTGGCAACAAATGTTTGTATTGACATCCTCTATCAACCCTGAAACTTTTATTGAATTCACCCAGTATAATGAAGTAAGTACCTAGTCAGGGAATGCCGATGGACGAGTGGTCTAAGTCGTTGGACTTTGGGTCTGAGTTAGCGCAGGTTCAAATCCTGTCTGTGACCGTTGCGCTTTTAATCAGTACAATCCAACCTCGTACTGTATCGACTCTCCCCTTTATCCTGTTTGATAAGGTCCACGCACAGGCCAGTGGCCAATGAGGACGGACAGAATAAGGCTTAAAAGGGGATAGGCCTCTCCTTTTACAAAAAAGTTACCAAGAAATAGTCAAACTTTATTGCAGCAACAATAAACATCTACAGGGAGCATACTGTTACAATAAATTAAGCTAAATTATTCACCGCCCATTACTCCCACTTCGAACCGCGATCATTCCAATGATTATATGGCAAGCTTCCTCTACCTGACCGCACCTTGATAGGGATTACTGATAAGCCTGTACTTACTAGATTACTCGGAAGATTCACCAACAGTACCTGGAAAAGACCAAACGTGTAAGTAATAAAGAAGATTAAATTTAAGTACAGATGTATTAATAAACACACGTAGTATGACTTGTTCATACTGCAATGTGCAGCAGAGACTCGTCAATAAAATTATCAACCATAAAATATACCCATTTTGAATAGAGAATTGAGATAAATAAAATAGAGACTAAAAAATGTAGGTAGAAACATACAGTATGATACTAACTAAATTACCATACATTTTCTAGTAATTTCTGAATTGCGTTATTTTTAAGGACGAGCAACAATTGTAAAATCTTTCCTAATTACAGCCCCTGGAAGCCACATGCACTTATTTTGTTTTACTTCAATATGGGACATGGAATGAAATCCGTGTTAAATTTTGTACAAATTAAAATAGTTTTATTTTACTACAGTAACTTATTCAACTTTGGTAAATAAAAAAAAACTAACCTTTTCCTACTTAGGGTACAAATTTAGAAAACAGAGCGATTCCACTAACTGCATTCATTCGGTGCCACAATATCACAAAAGTTGTTAAAGGAAAACATTACCTTTATTTTTAATTAGAACAAGAAGATGAGGAAACTCCTAATTGCACTTAGACCTAATAGGACCCTTGTGTTGCTTCCGGAGGGACAGGATATTCAGGATAGGTAAGGAGGCTGGGGGTAGAAGCCGCCACCTGTCCGGGTTCCATGAGGAGGGATAACGTGGACTATCTCAGCCATTCATATGTTAAGGAAAAAAATGTAAATCAGGTTAAATATAATTTTTAACAGAGTAATCATTTGTGTTTTAAAAATAGTTTGCTAAATTAATAACGACTTAACATTGATTTCCAAATTTGAACCGTTAGATTCTTCCCATTGCTTAAGGACTAGGAACCATTTTTAACGAAATATTTACCTTTATATATATAAATCTCGTTTCTCAATTTTTAATTTGTTTATGCTAATCTCCGAAACCACTGAACCGACTCCAATGAAATTTATAGATTTGTACTGTTTGTCCCAACAAGATAGGACAGTTTATGTCGAATAATAAACGTCAATTCTTATATTGCGAATTTTAGGTTTATTGACAGATAAAGGTTTGAATTCAATTCTAGAGTCTGTTTAATGTAATCAACTGTTCTGTGTTAACAGTTTTATGTTAGTACAACTATACGATGATAATTAATTAACCACAGTTTTCAATATAAACATTTATAGTGTTGAAAGCATAGAGAGTAAGCTTGGTAGTAACATCACTTCTTATCGACAGCGCGCTATTTAGCAAAGGGAAGAAAATATCGAGGTCAGAAAATAAAAAATTTCGATAAAAATAAACTTTCAACTGTACATTTTAGAAATTGTTCTGTGGAACTTAATGTCACTAACTGAATTGATTAAGCTGAGGCTATTATGTGATATCCAATTATGTTGTTTTATAAAGTGTGTGTGTGTGTGTATATATATATATATATATATATATATATATATATATATATATATATATATATATATATATATATATATACAGGGTGTCCAAAAAGTCCCGGGTCGGTTAAATATTTTTCAAAATATTTAAAATAGAGCTACAAAACCTTAAAAAAAAGTTACTGGACATAAAAATATATTTTATCACATATTCAGTGATCCGCTACTTTCTTAGGGGGGCGGCCCGCTAGGAATCAGAAGAAAATCTTAAATGTAAGCATAGGTTGATATGCATATCAAATTAAAGGTTTATATTAGTAGAGTACAGAGCCGCAAACCTGACCTCAAACGGATAACCGAGTCAAAAATGACAGCCGTTCAAAGATGGCTAGAGTTTGCAAATTAGGTTAATGTAAAAAATACACTGATGAGCTTTTTGATTTTAACTTTACTAACCCAAAACTTTTGACTATTGAATCAGTCATTCAAATGACCCTCAAACACCTCAAGAAACACCTCATGTCCATTTTTTAATGTTAGTAAAGTTAAAGTCAATATACAATATAAGCATCACTAAATTTTATTAAATTAAATCAGGATATTGCCGCTTATAGCAATTTAATAAATGTTAAAAGTCGTTTGACAGGTATTTGGTCTTCTGACAATATGTTTGCTTATTTAAACACAGATGTGTCAGAATAGGTTAAATACAAAATAATTGAATCGTTAAAGGTTCTGTTGTGTAGTGGTAACATGCTCGCCCGGCAAGACTCGGGTTCGAATCCCGGCGGAGCTGGTACTTTTTATGATTTAACCTTTATTGAAAATTATATACTCATAAATGTTTGAAATTACAAAAACATTTTGTGAAACACAAACCATAATTTTAATGGATTCCAAATCAAGGAAATTAGTTTTATTAAAATAAGTACACATCATGGACAGATTTAATTTGATACACGTTCCAATCATGGACAGATTTAATTTGCTACCCGTTCCAATCATGAACAGATTTAATTTGATACACGTTCCAATCATGGACACATTTAATTTGCTACACGTTCCAATCATGGACAGATTTAATTTGCTACACGTTCCAATCATGGACAGATTTAATTTGATACACGTTCCAATCATGGACAGATTTAATTTGCTACACGTTCCAATCATGGACAGATTTAATTTCATACACGTTCCAATCATGGACACATTTAATTTGATACACGTTCCAATCATGGACAGATTTAATTTGATACACGTTCCAATCATGGACACATTTAATTTGATACACGTTCCAATCATGGACAGATTTAATTTGATACACGTTCCAATCATGGACAGATTTAATTTGATACACGTTCCAATCATGGACACATTTAATTTGATACACGTTCCAATCATGGACACGTTTAATTTGATACACGTTCCAATCATGGACACATTTAATTTGATACACGTTCCAATCATGGACACATTTAATTTGATACACGTTCCAATCATGGACAGATTTAATTTGATACACGTTCCAATCATGGACAGATTTAATTTGATACACGTTCCAATCATGGACAGATTTAATTTGATACACGTTCCAATCATGGACAGATTTAATTTGATACACGTTCCAATCATGGATAGATTTAATTTGATACACGTTCCAATCATGGACAGATTTAATTTGATACACGTTCCAATCATGGACAGATTTAATTTGATACACGTTCCAATCATGGACAGATTTAATTTGATACACGTTCCAATCATGGACAGATTTAATTTGCTACCCGTTCCAATCATGGAAAGATTCAATTTGATACACGTTCCAACCATGGACAGATTTAATTTGATACACGGTCCACTACTATCAGTTGTATCATAAAACTACCCATCCTGTAGATTCGGCAATTCTTATTTCAGTTATAAGGAAAAAGGTTAGAGGAAAAATGTTAAACTTTTCAGTTTCACGCTATTAATAAACGTACAGTTGTTTTTTTTTTCAAATTGTACTGCGAGACGCCGCGTCAGAGAGCGATTGCATTTTTAACGAACACCTCGACAACAACATGAGGTATAGGTGTATAGTTGTTATTGAACGTTTTTAACTTAGAAGGCCAATCTTATGTTGTGTGTGTTGGTAAACCATCTAATTCATTTATTTCTTTGCAGTTTGTTTTTGACGATATAAGGATTGTGAAGGAAACAGGATTTTCCGGACATTTGCATCGTTCACTGATACAAAAAGTCAGTAACACTACGTTTCGAGATCTGCAATCTGATCTCTTCTTCAGGTAAATAACTAACCTAACACATAATTACAAACTAGATTAAAATAAACAAATCGTACCAGAGCGTTGTGACACGCTTAAAGGTTGGGACACACATAACCGCACCGTGCCCGACACGTCAGTCGGCCGTATGCTGGCCGCCATACGGTGAAAGAATTGCAGCGCAGTTTTCACACTGCAAGTCCACACATGTCCGCACCGACACCAGACCGTCGTGGCCGCACCGTGCCCGCACCGTCACCGATATGTTTAGTTTGAATTTTGACGGGCACGGTGCGGTCTACGAGCGGAATCATATGTTGTTTACTGTTGCGTTCTTATTTTTAAAACTATTTAAGTAGTCTACACGTTTTATTTTAGTGAATTATTTAGCGTATTTGCTTACTAACTCTACATCCTGTCTGTGTTCGCGTACAAAATCATATTTATTGATTATTAAAAGTATTACATTTTCTTACCTTAGAGTAAAACTAGTAATGTTTTCTTATTGTGCAAATTTTCTTATTTACAACAAATTTGAAAACCATGTTGTACCAAATTTCAAATTATGAAAAATCTATAAACATTTTTCATTAATTAAAAAATAACAAGCATGTAATTTATTTGCGCGAAAATCTATTTTCTTTGATGTATTGAAGTTACTTGATACATTAATTCCGGTATTTTGTAAGGGTCATATTTAGAATTTTTCTATGACATTTTATTTTTTTGTTCTTTTCACTTCAATAAAGTAAAAGTAAAAATAACAATATTTTATTTACAATAAGAGTTTCAAGCAAGAACCCCCCATGTTAAAAATAAATAATAATAATAACAAATCATTTATTTCCCAATAATAACAACTGAATATTACAAATAAATATTATTGCCAGTGCTTAGTAATAAAATAATACTATGACATAACGTATTTACAATAGCAGTAAATATAACAAATACAACAAAACATGTTTTCTACTTACTTTATTTCTAATTTATGTACTTAGAGTAATAAAATATAAAAAGTAGGTTACATCCTTTTAGATTTTTTCTTTCTTTTTTTAAAAACTAATAATTAGGCCAATAGATTTGCAAAAATAAGGGAAATTTAGGTACCCCATAAGAGGCTGTGCCTGTGTTGGGGATACTATATACAAAAAAGGGTAAAAAATAAAAATAGCGGAATCGAGCAAGAATGAAATGATAAAAATGAGTTATTGTAGCTTATGTAGTAAATAATGTACTCTTTACGTTTCAAAGTTTAAATTTAGTATAACTAGTGTGCTGTATTAAACAAAAAGGATTTATGCATGATTTACAATTCAAATATTAGGCTTTACACATGTAACATTAAATATTATATTATAAATAATTATTTTATAATGCTCTAAACGTGTCTATTTAAATATTATTATAACTTAGCAGACAAGACTAACCGTACACTAATGTATTATCTTAAACACAATACTCAATATCATTTTGACCGATCAAACCATACTATAATTTTTTTTAGAAAATTATATTTATGTTTCTACTATTTTTAACTAAATTCTGGCAATAAATTATTTTCCCTTGGAGCTATAAAAAAAACATTTTGTAAAATCTGTTTTTTGTAAGTTCTCCAGTACAGTATATATTTTACAAATATTTAGTATGTGTTACAAATTATTATAAAAGGGCTTGCAACTCTCTGGCATCACACTATAGCTCTTGGGGTTTAATACAAAAACACACTAAATATATACTGTTTATAGTGTATTTGACCGAAATTCATTGCAATGAAACACAATGAACAAGAATTATAGGGATAAAACAAATATAACCAAGATAATGATATTTACAAATTTTACATACTAGCTGATTGTACAAAGCTTTACTGTAGCATTACAATGTTTCATTCACCACAGCGATTAATAAAAAATAACAACAATTATATTAACAATTTTCTCAAGCAATACTTAATCTTCGAATATTTTTTAAGTATCTGTCACTTCGAATTCAAAAGAAACATGTTCTAGAACAAACAGTGAGATTGTTGCGCTCGGACTGCATACGGACATGTGTGGCCTCACGGGTAACCGAGCCGAGCCCGCACCGGCAATCGGCCGACTCACGTGTCGGGCACGGTGCGGTTATGTGTGTCCCAACCTTAAGTCAGGAATCACAACCACCTTGTTGTGTGTCAACTTCACTAACTCTATAAAACATGCACTTAATAAAAAACTAAACACAACACTAATTACATTCTAGAAGCTCTCTTCTTATTGGAAATTAGTTATTAATTAAAACAAACAATCCAATAACATAGGTTTCTATTTCTGTGACCCACTTTTATTCAGTTATGTGGGTCTGATGATGTGCTCATTGAGTACGAAAGGCCTCACAGAAATGAAAACCTTTATTATTTGAGCGTTTGTTTTAAATTAATAGCAACAATAATTATTGAAACTGAACTGCAACAGTAATGTCACTGATTTTTTGTATCACTGAACGAAGGTAGATGTCCGGATAAATCCTGTTTCCTTCACAATTAATTTATATTAGCAAGAGACAGATTGTCCATCAAATAGTGCTTAATTGAATTTTAATTTAGAATAACATAATCATTTTGAGTAAAAATCAACCTTTTTATACCTAAATGATAAAATTAGATTCACCTGTATGTAAGCAATACATAATTTAATACAATACATAATAATGCATAATTTGTACATAATTTAATCGTACTCGTGTGCTGTACAAAACCCACGTTCACTTTCCCTAGAAGCGGTTCTACACAGCCGCAGTCGCATCTCGCTTTGACCCACTGACCTCATCCTCCTCTTCTCCCTCCCCCCCACCCAATACATCGGGATCCCCAGACCCACACGTTCTTCTACCGGTACACTCCGCGTCCGCCGGTGAGAGAAAGTTAACACAATATCTACTTTTACTGAGATCAATGCCTTACACAGGATGATCCCTATGAGTGACTGGTTGGGGGGGGGGGGGGGTATAAGTAGCCGACAAATTGGTCGAATATCACTATATAACAGTGATATAAGAAAGTATAGTACACTTTCGTTAATCCGGCATGGTCAGGACTAGGCGTACTGGACTATTAGATATGTATCAGAGAAATAATGTAGACAATAATATACAGGGTGTTCAGTAAAAGTGTTCCAATACTTTGGAATTTTGTTTTACACATAAAAATGAGTAAAAAAGTTCATATGAAGATATGTCCAAAAACCATTAGTTTTCCGTCTATCTGTCTGAATGTGTTTTTCATAAAAACATTATATCTTTTGAACCGGTTAAGATAAAGTTATGATGCTTGAGAATTGTATTAACCTTTGCTAGATCTTTTGAAAATAAAATATTAACAAAATCCTTCCCATATTTCAAAATTATTCAATCAAAATAACTGAAAACCTACTAACGTCCGCCATTTTGAAGCGGGTAAAACGATTTTGTTAATTTTTATTTTCAAAAAGGTTTACAAAAGTAAATTACAATTTTTAAGTTTCATAACTTTATCTTAACTGCTTCAAAATGTATAAATATTATTTAAAATAAAAAAACACATACAGATAGATAGAGGGAAAATTAAACGTTTTAAGACACACCTTCATATGAATTTTTTTGCTCATTTTTATGCAAATTCCAAAGTATTGGAAAACTTTTACTGAACACCCTGCATAGTATACATTAAAGTTGCTTTTTGTGTTAGTCTGTTTGTACATCGATATTTTCTAAACTACTCAATGGATTTTGATACGGTTTTCACTGTCGGCTTCGTTATGGACTAGGACAGGTTTCTAGGTATGATACATCAATATTTTATTTTTAGACAGTAGAAAAAATTTGTATAATGCGAAAATTAATATATTTTAGCGTTTCGTTGTTAACAATAACTAAACCTTATGACTTATAACAAAGTAATGTACTACAGAACTGTACATTTCAAAATCGCTTACAAAAAAGGTTCGCGGTGCCATATAGCTATCTACAAAGAATAACCCACAGTAACCATTTTTCTCTTTTAAGTTTACATTTTTATTAGCATTTCCGAAGCGCTTTAGATTTATAAAGTATCCGTATCAATGCATTAAGATATGTAAGATTAGGTCGGATTATTCTTTAAGCAATTATTTCGATCAATATTTTAGTAGATATGTATTATGTTTAAAAGCCCGCGTGTTTTGATTGCGCGACTGAAGACCAAAGAACAGCGCATGTGCTCTGATTGGTCGAGCGAACATCAAACCACACTCCATTGCGTAGTACAATAATGAAATCCAAGATTAACTCAATCTTTAACTAAAGATAAATAAAACCGATTAGTAGAGTCTCTTCCTTAGGACACTTTTAGATAAAAAATTTAGCAGTTATTGTTATTTTATTGTTGTAAAACGGACCGGAAAACATGTTTTTTTTTCAACAATTTAATTCTTGAATACGTATTTTCTTCATCAGGAAACAAAGCAAAATAAACTATACCATAGAACCTACTAATACCGGAGTAAATTACAATGACCATAAATGTGCACATTTTGACACATTTTCTTGATTGCGGCGTTGGTAATCGAAGCCTGTGAAATTGCGTGTGAAACCGCCGGTAACAAAACAACCACACTATATCACGCTTTTATTATTCAAATTTAACATTTAGTTAGTCCTTATTATATGGGGATATATTTTTTTAAAACGATATATTTATAGTGCGTAGTCAACGTATCACAACAATTGGGCGGTACAGGGTCAAGGTCAAGGGCGCGTTCATCGCGGTTTAACACAGCCCCATATTGTACTGCTACTGCCATCCTCTCTAGACACTTGTCTGTCACAGAAGGCAGTGGTGAGACTCGTTTAGTCGTTTAGAGTCGTCCTTGCTGAGCACATCAACTGTGATATTGACCTACCTTTCCTAGATTTAATTTAATTGATAGGAAAACATGAAAGTGCAGCTGGTTATATGAAAGTGCAACTGGTTACACAGGCTGGCGGCCGACGGCCATGGTCAGTCACGTGACTCGAGTCTAATCGATTTCACCCGAAGTCAGCCGAATATGACGCCTAGCCTCTTCTCTACGCCCGCGTAAATACGAACGGATAACAAAAATAGTTGCTTATTAAATGAGTAATGTTTTGCCTTGTTCAGGAAAATGTTATTTTTCAAATAGGTGTGCCGAATTACCAAGTGTGCTGAACAATAAGATGCCGGATTACCAAGCGTGCCGAACAATAAGATGCCGGATTACTAAGTGTGCCGAACAATAAGATACCGGATTACCAAGCGTGCCGAACAATAAGATGCCGGATTACCAAGTGTGTCGAACAATAAGATGCCGGAGTACCAAGCGTGCCAAACAATAAGATGCCGGATTACCAAGCGTGCCGAACAATAAGATGCCGGATTACAAAGCGTGCCGAACAAGATGCCGGATTACCAAGTGTGCCGAACAATAAGATGCCGGATTACCAAGTGTGTCGAACAATAAGATGCCGGAGTACCAAGCGTGCCAAACAATAAGATGCCGGATTACCAAGCGTGCCGAACAATAAGATGCCGGATTACAAAGCGTGCCGAACAAGATGCCGGATTACCAAGTGTGCCGAAAAATAATGTGCCGGATTAATGGAATTTTACTGTAAATTCTGATATTTCACTGACAAGTACTGCTATCTCGAGTGATGTTCTTCGTTCGTTGCAATAGGCACAGGGCAGCACTGAAGATGATGCCGAAATCTGCGCTGATGGAGACACTTGTGTTATAAGACCTTATTGTGCTGTGAAGAAATCAAGTAAAGGCTCTCATTTTATGAATAATTTCCTCTACTCAGATGAGAAAAGCTATTTTCACATCCTTATAATATTATTAATGAGAAAGTAACTTTGTTTCTTTTGCTATCACGCGTAAAACTATTCGATCGATTGTACTGAATTTTACATGAACATTCTTAATGTTTCTGGGATGAATAAAGGGTTATGCCTACTTTTATTTCGAAAATCCCTTCAGACTACGCCCCAGTGGTCTTTAAAGTAGCGTAAAATCTCATATTGCTCTCTAAAGTTGTGAAAATTAATTAATTAAGGAGTCTAATGTAAGCCACTGTTCTGGGTAAACATGGTTTATTATTTTAAATTGTTTATACTTTTAGAAAGTACATCTTCTAAGGAAAAACAATGATTTTTCGCGCAATTCTAGATGTCAGCGAGTAGGTAAGTACTGATCTACCTTAGAAAATTTCCCAAAACATAAGACGGTCATAATTCGAGACCGAAAATTCCCTTTAAGCAGTCGGCAAGAACTTTGATAGATGAAAGTTCGTTATACCTTACTTTTGAACTAATGTACCAATTCTAGCTCTCAATGTTCTAAAATATTAACAGTATTTTCAGTATTTTTTTAATGTATTTTTAACTGTACGCTGTTATCTAATATTAAATGTTATATCTAAAAGGCAACGTTACTATTTAACTCTAACTATAAATATAACTGGGAGGTAGTCAGACCAATAGTTATTCTACCAAGAGATCCTATAGTTCATTCAATATGCCACTATTGGTTTTACAAGGTCACTAGTTACTCTAAGAGGCCTTATTGTTGATTTAATATTCCACTATTGGTTTTACAAGGGCACTCGTCTAACAGCGAGGGTTTATTGTTGATTTAATATTCCACTATTGGTTTTACAAATACACTCGCCTAAGAGAGAGGTCTTATTGTTCATTTAATATTCCACTATTGGTTTTACAGGGGTAATCGTCTATAAATAGTTCCTATCGTTGATTAAATATGGCACAATTGGTTTTAGAAGGGCACTCGTCTAACAGCGAGGGTTTATTGTTGATTTAATATTCCACTATTGGTTTTACAAAGACACTCGCCTAACAGAGGGGTCTTATTGTTGATTAAATATTCCGCTATTGGTTTTACAAGGACACTCGTCTAACAGAGAGGCCTCGATGTTGATTAAATATACCGCTATTGGTTTTACAAGGGCGCTTGTCTAACAGAGAGGTCTTATTATTGATTTAATATTCCACTATTGGTTTTACAAGAACACTCGTCTAACAGACGGGTCTTATTGTTGATTTAATATTCCACTATTGGTTTTACAAGGACACTCGTCTAACAGAGAGGCCCCGATGTTGATTAAATATACCGCTATTGGTTTTACAAGGGCGCTTGTCTAACAGAGGGGTCTTATTATTGATTTAATATTCTACTATTGGTTTTACAAGGACACTCGTCTAACAGACGGGTCTTATTGTTGATTTAATATTCCACTATTGGTTTTACAAGGACACTCGTCTAACAGACAGGTCTTGTTGTTATTTTAATATTCCACTATTGGTTTTACAAGGGAGATCGTCTAACAGAGGGGTCTTATTGTTGATTTAATATTCCATTATTGGTTTTAAAAGGACACTCGTCTAACAGAGAGGCCTTATTGTTGATTTAATATTCCACTATTGGTTTTACAAGGACACTCGTCTAACAGACAGGTCTTGTTGTTATTTTAATATTCCACTATTGGTTTTACAAGGGAGATCGTCTAACAGAGGGGTCTTATTGTTGATTTAATATTCCATTATTGGTTGTACAAGGACACTCGTCTAACAGAGAGGCCTTATTGTTGATTTAACATTACTCTATTGGTTTTACAAGGACACTCGCCTAACAGAGGGGTCTTATTGTTGATTAAATATTCCGCTATTGGTTTTACAAGGACACTCGTCTAACAGAGAGGCCTCGATGTTGATTAAATATACCGCTATTGGTTTTACAAGGGCGCTTGTCTAACAGAGAGGTCTTATTATTGATTTAATATTCCACTATTGGTTTTACAAGAACACTCGTCTAACAGAGAGGCCTTATTGTTGATTTAATATTCCACTATTGGTTTTACAAGGACACTCGTCTAACAGACAGGTCTTGTTGTTATTTTAATATTCCACTATTGGTTTTACAAGGGAGATCGTCTAACAGACGGGTCTTATTGTTGATTTAATATTCCACTATTGGTTTTACAAGGACACTCGTCTAACAGAGAGGCCCCGATGTTGGTTAAATATACCGCTATTGGTTTTACAAGGGCGCTTGTCTAACAGAGGGGTCTTATTATTGATTTAATATTCTACTATTGGTTTTACAAGGACACTCGTCTAACAGACGGGTCTTATTGTTGATTTAATATTCCACTATTGGTTTTACAAGGACACTCGTCTAACAGACAGGTCTTGTTGTTATTTTAATATTCCACTATTGGTTTTACAAGGGAGATCGTCTAACAGAGGGGTCTTATTGTTGATTTAATATTCCATTATTGGTTTTACAAGGACACTCGTCTAACAGAGAGGCCTTATTGTTGATTTAACAATACTCTATTGGTTTTACAAGGACACTTGTGTAACAGAGAGGACTTATTGTTGATTTAATACTCCACTATTGGCACTTTTGAAGTGTGGTGTCGTGATGTGACATGGCATGGCCAGAAGATTGTTCGGGTCACCACCACCAGAGACCTCCCACGCCGTGCCTCACCAGGAGAGGAAGGAAGGCGAGAGATTAAACTGTGGTGGGCTGTCGAGCGTAGAACCGTGCACAGATCTCCGACTTCTGCGTTCATTATTTCACGGCAGTGGTTGGATAATGGGGCTTACGCCAGTGAAAGAATCAGAGGCAAGTACTGAAAGTGTGTGTGCTTAATGGATTGGTCTGCTATTTAAATTAATTACATGTTCCGAGGACAATTGGAAATTTGAGATAACCAATTTAACTTAATTTATTTAAGTAGAGACCGTTCCCCTTGTAAGCCTTATTATGCCCGTTACCATGGTCGCCTAGCCTGTGCGAGGATGTTATGAAACAGAATAAAGGGAAGAGTCGATTTACTGATAGAAAGTGCAACAGTCACAGGCAGGATTTGACCGGCGCTATCTCTAGTACTAGTACAGTCTTAGACCGCTCGCCAGCGATACCCTAAGAGGCCGAATGGGGTTGAAAAATTATTTTTTGGATCACATTACGTACATAGGAATGAAGAAATGTCCAGGTGGATTGTCAATGCTTAAAATTTTTCATTGTTTGCAGTTTTTATCGTTCACAAATTTCGACCATAGATTCCCCAAGAAAAACAATTAAAATTCTTAGAAAATATTGAAAAAAGCGATGTAGATCGCTGTCGCCGAGACAGATATCTGATCTACGTACACGCAATAAAAAATTTGATTAAGAATCTTCATTAGTGATTAGCATTACATCGCTGAATATACATGAATATTGGAATTCAGTAATTTGCTTTGCAAGGTACTCGATAAAATTAAAAGATTGACATTTTCAATTCAAAAATATTTATATCCGGGAAAAAATGACCAGGGCCAACCCGACTCTGATGGGCCCCGTAAAAGATATTCGGCCGGGTCCCATGAGGGCCCAGGCCCCACTAAAATTGTCACAAAAGACAAGTGTGAGTACGGGTCTGAAAATAACAGAAATATGTTTTGCACTATACAGTTCTGATATTACCACGTCCCACTTTTAAAAATATTCAGGCATTCCCATTTTTATAGTAAACCATTTTAATTTAACATATCATAGAATATGTTTAATAATGTCGATACTTTCTTAAAATGTTAGGCATGATTTTGATCAAGGGATTAAACTTTAAGTACTTTTTTTTAATATCAAGGGCCAAAACTGTAATGCATTTTCCAAAACAAAGGAAGGTTCCCACGCAATTCTTATGTTTCTTGCATTCATAGCAGGCATTAACAAAGTGATTACAGTATAATCTTAAAAACTAGATTGCTGCACTAGATCATACTCGGGGTGAAAAAGGTGAAAAAATCGCTAATTTATGCACTAAAATGAAAGTGAAATAAAAACTTGTTAAAATAATAAATAATGTTTATATACCAATATATTTTGGAAATAAAAAGTTGAGGCAACCGACAGAATTGGTTTCCCCCTCCCCTCAAAAAGGCTTTGCAGTTAGCAATACTATTATTAAATCAATGCACGCTACGTTTAACAGCACTTAACTTCCCCCCCCCCCCCCACCACTTCCCCTTCAACAGTCAAGCGGGCCTTAGTTTGGTCGGGACAATCGATGAATCGATTCGGTTGTGGTTTTCTATTGTCGTCAAGCTAAAACCAACCTTATGGACTTGTCATGCTGTAAGCCTCTTCCAACAAAACGTCTCACATCGATTACATACCAATCGCATCTAAAACTCTTAGTATCGAACTCTAAAACTTGAAAAAATAAACATACTAAGCAACTTTTTGGATGATGAAATCTGGTAATGCAATTGCAAGTCATCCTATTGGCCGAAATGTTGCAGTTGTCCTGTTAGATAAACTGTGTATCGAAGTTAAACTTGTCAACTTTAAAGAGGCACAAATTAAATTACAACTTGGCTACGTTTGAGTTGGAAAAGTTTCAACAACTTCATTATTTGCACTGCAGCTTCCTTAGAAATGATAACAGCCACTCTACAAAACTCTTCTTTATTGTCAGTTCACCAAAGGAAATGGTGATGTTTTACACTGTTAACGAGTAGAAACATTCTTTATCTATCCTTTACAGAAAATAATAAATTTAGATTTATTTTTCAACTTTGGTAAATTGATTTTTTTAACAAAACATCAAGTTTAAATGGTACCTTAAAAACAAGCTTCCATACTCAAGAGTCCTGTTTGTCGATTTGTTACGGAAATGTCTGAAAATATAGTTGTACATTTTCTCCATAGACGTGTTTCAACATCTGCATAAATTTCGAGAGCACCCGAATTCATGACAAGCCTATTAAAAGCCAACTGTACTGAAATTGACCATGACTTTTCCCTCATGCAGTTTTACTCCCTTATTATTTATCATGCCATTATGGAAGGTGTCTTAATTTAAAGTCAGCGTCAAAAGTTAAAGAACGTCTTATTTCGTACGGGGCTAAGAAACCCTTTTATAACACACCCTGAGGACCAACGGCCGGGCAGGCGGGCTGCTTGCAAGGACAGGATCGCTCAGCGGTCACCCATCCAAGCAGCAGCCACGTTCGTTGTTGCTTGACTTTATTATCTTGTGATAACCGCCGTAACCGCTACACTGTGCCGTTAGCAACTTTAAAGATTTAATTTAAGGATAACACAGGCCCAAACGCTGTATAGCTTTTCTTATAAAGCGTGTATACTTTTCAAGTATATCAACTGTAGTTCTAAAAAGTTAGTAGATATTTTTGTAATAATCTTAATAATATTACAAGTACCTTCGTTTATTTGTTTTCTTTTCACGTATAAACTACCCAACTAATTATACTGATATGTTATATGGACATTCTTACGGTATGAATATACGCCTAATTTTATTTCGAAAATCCCTCCAGTCTACGCTCCACTGGTCTTTAAAGCAGCGAAAAATCCCATCTTGGTCTATAATGTTGTGTAATATTAATTGAATGAGCTTCTTAAATAATGTAATAAACTGTTATGTGTAAACATTGTTTATTTACACTAACATCGAAGTAAATTAAAAAGACCATAATTACACACTTTCGAACATATTTTCTTGATCGTGGGAAGGGGTGAACTAAACATTGGCGTCAGAAATATAACTCACTCAAATCATGTACTCATAAGGTGCAAAATCTACAAAATTACGTGGCAAGCCGCGGGTAAACTGCTAGTCATGTAATACATAAAACAAAAAAAAGTTTAGATGTGTGATAATTATAATTATGTTTAAAATGAGACATCTCCTATAATCCTACGACTACAAAAAATGCCGTAAAAGTACACGAGGTTTAACATGGATCTTATAGGGCTACATAGGCCTACAACAAAAATGGGCGCCAGGACAGCCTACTTTTAATTTTGATTGAAGAACGTGAATTCACACAAGAAAAATGAGCTGTAGAGGTTGGCAGTTTTGTCAGAGCATTTACTAAAAATTTTGTTTGTTTATAAAAATGTCATGGGTTGAATTTATAATATTTTTTTCGTTTATTACTAAATTACGGTAGCTTAACAGAAAGCAAAGTTGCAGCTTAATTGGTTTTTATAACGAATATAAATGTACATTGTGAGAGAAAGTAAATATTGAACCCTTCCCACGTTCTTCGACTTAAGCAGTTCTAGATTTACTGGATTTGAAACGAGTAACAAATATCCAAGGGCTTTGTGTTAAACTACTTGTGATCCACTGGTCGCAATGTGGAACAGAAAACAAGTACTGTAGGAGTGGAGCTTTAATTGCTTTAGGTTCCGACCACCTGCTCCCACCGTACAGAACTCGAGACATTGTGTCTTCAAAATCTTCGGAAATTTGGGGATCTTTGTATACTAAAACCTACTTTTTGACCTATCCAAACATCCAAATCAACATTGTTGAATGGTAACCCCCGTTGTGTAACATTTTTGGAAACGTGTAGGTATTCTTAAAAATCGATGTCAAATTCGGGTTTTTGTGCTCAATGATGCTTCTTGATCTGAACCCCCCCCCCCCCACAAATAATGACTTTCATTCAAATCCGCCGAAACATGAACAGGGAATGAAGGATGAACCCCTTTCCCCCTGGTATGATAACGCCATTTAGAAATGATTGGGTAATTTGTAAAAACGAAATAAAAACAACCCGAAAGCTCCCACAAACCAAATTTTGGGCGAATCCGCTTATATATAGCAGAAAATCCCATTTCCCGCCATTTAGCGGCAGCCGTCTAGGAACTATAAAAGATAGCGGCTTCCGGTTTGCGCCAAAATGGTTTCTTTATTATTCCCTTTCCAACGATGTATCTTATGAGCCACTTCCCCAAATTCTTTGATCTATTTCAATTGCTCAATTCGTTTAGAATTACAGGGGCGGCCTGAATTTTGGAAATTCCCTCCAACGCTTCAACGCTTGTGGACTGCAAGACAAATGTAATTTTCTGTCTTAATTCACTGAAATATATTTCACAAATAAACAGCTTTGAGTACTGCTCTTTTACTTCAGTTGTTGGACAATTATTCTTACTTGTCGGTAAAATCATCGTCCACTTTTTTCATGTACTTGTGAATATTCTTCATGCAACGTTATTCTTCTTATTTTGGTATGGTAATTTGGAATTTGTTATTAATTGTGTCATTAGTGTTCTGTTTAATTGTGATATATTTTAAAATTTTTCATATTTTTTTAGATGTGTGTGTGTGTGTGTGTGTGTGTGTGTGTCTGTATGTATGTATATAATTCAAAATTTGCATCAAGCTTTATTGTTATATAAGCAACATTGAGTTCACTGCATGGTATCTGGCTGAACGTTAGAAAACACTTTTACATTGGTCTCTTGGGTAACCATGACGGAAACTTTTCATCCCAGATAGTAAAATAAATAAATTTGCAAAATAAGCTGAGTACAATAATATCACATTTTAGCATGTGACATTAACACATGTCACTTAACTATTTGTAAGATGTATTAAGAAGATCTTTTGTAGATATAAGATTTTGGATGAGTTCTTTGGCGGGACATGTCCATCTATGAAATTTGGCTGAGCGTCATTGAAGCCTGTCACTCCTTTTTCTACCTGGAGATGAAAAATTACTTATTTGTACGTCCCCAGGGCATTTCAAAATTAAATAAGCTATACACAGTTTTGCATGCAACCTTAGCGAAGCTAGTTATAGAAAACACAGTCTAGAACAAAATATAGTTTATGATCTAACAGATTATTCATACAATAAAAGTACAAACACATAAGAAACAAGACTTGAATCACGTCTTCGACCTCATTATCGGCGAAGAAGTTTTCACAGGAACATTAGAAGTATTGTTCTTAACGGAACCAGTATTCCTTTAGATGTCAATGATTATCTGGTATAGCATTGACTTGTAAGGTTCTGTACATTTCTTTCATCACTTCCACTATTTTCAGATATAACTACAAAGTTGATAGGATAAGATTATTTCAGTTTTAGAATGTTAAGGCTGACGTACTAAGGTTGAATGAGAGGGCAAGTGTTATTGACTCAGGTGACATTTCATTAAATATTAATTAGGGATCACGGGAATTTTTATATTTACTTACGTTACAAACCACGAAATTAGAAACCGTAATATATGGTACATAATTATGTAATAATTCAAGGTACACATTTATACTGCGTTCATAAGCAAAACCTAATCCAACCCCAAGTGCCGTTTTCATCTAATTGTCTTCTCTTTGTTTATTTCAATGAGAGTCGGTGACAAAAGGACAACATAATCATAACAATTTATTTCAAATTTAATAACACACTCATAACTTTTACCTAAGACATCCAAAAGACAGCCTTACACGTCACGTAGCTATGGTAGGTAGGGTTAATTCAATTTGAATGTTGAATTTAGCTTCAGTTCACCTTCCTTTTAGTGCAGCGTCTGGTATCTGACGCTGTCTCAGACTTGACTCCTGGAATATGGAGGCATGTTCGTCTGAAAAGATCCAAAGAGAGTGGACTACGACGAAGCTCTAAACGGACCTTTACATCGTTTCGACATCAGACACCCAATCTAACATTCAAACGGCCTTAGTTATTCTTTCATCCACTAGATGGCGCCTACACATATTTTAAGGTTGAAACCCTTTCTAGATCTCTTTGATTGAACATATTTTGTTCCACTCCCGTACTTATGTTCTCAACAGAGCTATAGTACCCTTGTACGCCAATACAGTCCTGCATATTTCGGGCCACGATCATATAGGTGACATTTTTTTCCGTAAAGTGTTTTATGTAAATCGATCTTCCAACCCACAGTGCCTCCAAGAAGATAATTATTCCCTCGAGACTACAATATTGTCAGTGACACAGAACATTGTACAGTCCGCTTTTATTGATCTGTAATAATAATATAAAACTATTTTTATTATTATGAGCTAAATCAGCTTTTCCATTGTTATTTGGGTGCATATTTCATATTGTTTTGCCAAATTATCAATAAATTTCGTTCTACTAAATACTCATTTTTACATAAAAAATGTATTAGTTTACAAAACCTTTTTTTCTTACGATAAGAGAGATTTTTTTAAAATAAATACAATCAACAACAATTATCTAGTCACTTCAGTTTTTAAATGTGTTAGCTTCAACTTTGGTAAGAAAAATGTAACTTAATTGATTTCTTAGCAAACTGAGTAAATCCTCTACTTACTTGTTTAAAGTCATAAAAAATACAATTCAAAAATTGAGTGAGCCACAAAAAACCAATACAAGTCCTGCACCCAAACAAAAATACTAAACATTAAACACTAAATACCAAATTAGAACGCGTTTTGAACAGGTAACCAATTATCAATTCTCAATGGACCCGTAGTTGTTCAAGGTTTATGAATAAATTATTAATTAATCCCATCAATACAATGGTTGGGCTTCCCCTCTTATCTTTAAATGGCCATAAAAACAAAACAGAAGTTCAATAATAAACGATTGTACAATAGTTAGTTTATCCGCGGCCACGAAACGACCGGGAAAATATGGGAGTTACAGTTGTCTGGTGATTTATAAAGCTTTGTTTGATGCATTGCCTCCACCCTTTCACTGTTTGTTTGTGCGCACTCCCCCCCTACGCCCCTCCACTTACCCCCACCCCTTTCTACGCGATATGACACGGCCGTTCTAATAGTTTTACAGGGGATTCGTAACTCTAGTCTGATATCATCCCTGGGATTATATTTTGACTATCTACAAACATAAATACTATACTGTATAACGATTCATTTTTAGTATGTTTTTTTTTTTTTACTTAGACTAAATATTCACAGTTCACAAATGTTTTCGGTTACAGCATTTCTTTGTTATCGTTATTTGAATTACTAAAACGCAATTAGTCAAATATTAATTTTACTGATTTTCAAAAATTTTGCTTTGAAATTCAATTTAGACCTACGTCAAAGAACAATAAATGTGTCAAAAATAGTTCCAAAACAGCGTAGTACCTCATGGTCGGATACAACAATAACTACAAAAATGTAATTCTACTATTCACATACAAATTGTTTGAACTTCCTTAAACATTCTCAGTTACTTTTCATCATACCCTAAGAAATATGTAGACAATTATGTTTACCTTTTCTATATCGTTATTATTATTCTTTTAATAACAGCTAAGCTTAGGGTTTTAATAAAACAAATAGATGGTATCCTAAGAGTATGTAAAAATGCAAACATTGTTATTAAATATACGTGTTAGTTATGAATGTTTAAGTAAGACATAAAACAAAAAGACAGATTCTAACTAAACGGATTAAATGTACACCCCGTGCACACCTGTTGCTAAGCAATACGGTTCGGAATCCTCATAAAAAGCCCGCCTCATCCTCCACGTCTCAGTTTTTGCTGGTGTCCGATAACGCGCGAGGTCGTTCGTTGGAGATTTATGTACTGTAAATATTTGCTCGTCGATTTATGCCCCATCTGCTACACAGCTCATTGTCCGGCATATGCCCTACAGTGTAGCGGTGATGGGCAGGCATTAAACAGCCATTCTGAACTACAATAACTGCTAACGAGTAACGAAATAACGTTGCTAGTAAATAACTGGTATTTAACGTCAATATAACAAAACACAAAGTGTATGACGATCCTTCATTGACTGAATATTTTAAAATCAGTTTTGATCATGGAAACATCTTAAACAATAACTCAAAGTTGAAAAACTGACAAACAATGCTAGACAGTAACGATTTAAAACCACTTTATAACCATTGCTTTTTTATTTATTTTACTTATTTACCTGCTCTCCTAACCAATTTAAAGCTTTTGTATAGCGCTTTCTGTAGCATGGCTCCCAGTGACTTTGTTCGTTGCCGGCATTTCTTATCTCTTTTTGATAATAATATTGTGTTATTGCTTGTTATTTGTTTGCTTTTTTCATTTTGTCATTGATTCTTGTGATTGATATTGTTATTTTATGTAGGGATTGTTGATATCATTAGTCATTGTTGTTTTGATCCATGTTATTTCTATTGCTGTTGGTATTACGATTCTCTTGTTGTTTTTTCTGTTATCTGCTTCATGTTTGAAGTTTATTTTTTACGATGGAAGAATTGTGAAGGAAACAAAGATTCTTCCGGACATTTACCATCGTTCAGTGAAACAAAAAGTCAGTAACACTACGTTTCGAGATCTGCAATCTGATCTCTTCTTCAGGTAAATAACTAACCTAAAACATTAATAATAACATATTGTATTAGGTTAGTTATTTACCTGAAGAAGAGATCAGATTGCAGATCTGGAAACGTAGTGTTACTGAGTATTTGGTTCACTGAACTATGGAAAATTTTCGGAAAAATCCTGCTTCATGTATTTGGTTCTTATACTGTCAACTTTTTATATAATTTTATTATTTACTCCCTACGTAGTTAGTTTGTTATTATATATCTATATAAGCCATCTTTATCCTTATTGTGATGTCATACCCTTATTATTTATTACTGTGTTCATACAGATGTTTACTTTTTGTATATTTGTTTATCTTTTAAGTCTGCCATATTATGTACACGTTGTAAATTGGATGGTGTCCGTTGGAAATAAAGAAATAAATAATATACCTACAAAAATTTAACATTTTTAGCACGCCTATTGATTACTGTTGAATTTGAGTGTCTAAGAATTAGTTTTATTATTTTAACTGGATTCAACAACCCTTCCATTAGGACTGAGTGTGCAAGAAGACAATTTCACATACCACTGTCACCGTGGGATATTACATTTAAGATATATTGAAGGTCAATTCATGCAATCGTTACTAATAACAAGATAATTGCCGGCTGCATTGAAGCGACCTTCATTCTTGGTACTGAATTCATTAATCAGTCGGGCGATCTACATAACCGATAACGATATATGGCTGTAGAGTTTAGCTCCGGTTCACCTTCCTCTTGGTGCAGCGTCTGGAATCTGACGCTGTCAGAGACTTGACTCGAAGTGTTCGTCTGAAGAGATCCAAAAAAGAGTCAGCGACCACAATGAATCAACTCTTCCCACCTTGGCTATGTTGTATGTAGATGATGATGATGATGATGATGGTAGAGGTTATTATACAACATACTATGGGAGAATTCGAGTACTGGGTATATTAAAAACAAATCACGATAGTAGGATCAAAGTCAAAATGATGAACGTTGAACATTAGCCCACCTCCCTTTCATTCAAGAAACAACCAATAAAACATGGAGAATATTAAGGATACATTCAGCATATGTTACACCGAAACTGCCAATAATAAACAGCCGCTTGGATATGCGAGTTGAAGGGGATCTTTATCGTGATTGGCTGAAGCCTTACTGAAGCTTATATTGGCTGATACTGAGTTCAACAAAACAAAAGTACTTGCAAAAATTCCCTACTATCATCCAATTGTAATACGTGAAAGTTGAGAAATAATCAAGAACGGAAATAACTTCATCAAAGAAGATAGCTGGGAATTGTATAAAAGCTGCCAAACTGTGATGCAGAAGCAATATTGATCAACGCTGGTTGGTTGGTTCAGCTTCAGCCAATCACGGTGAAGCTCCGCCCCCTATACAGACGACTGTTAGTATTGGCAGTTTCGGTTTTACTGCATTTAGTTATGACACCTGCTACCAAAAAAACTAAGATTTTACTATTTTTTACTCGTGTCATTATAGACACTCTCCTTCTATGTATCTAAAAAATAAATGTTTAACCTTATTTAATTCAGTAACTAAAAATTGACTATTGTAAGAGAGCTTGCTGTAATGGTGTACCTCAAGAATAACTCCTATAACGCCTCGGGTGAGTAGAGTAAAATAAATTATAATGGCTCATTTCGGGAATAATACAAACTATGATTTTTAAGGTAACAGGATATTTCAGGCTGTGCCCCTTTTTTTTAAGAACAGTTTGTGAATGAATAAAAACTACACTTCTTCGTTAATGTTGGTTTTTCATAACATTATATACCGCACAAACAAGATTTTGACCAGTAAAGTAGGCAAAAACGTGATTCCTTAGTATCGCTATTACAGTATTAATTCTGTCTCCTGGCAATAAAAATATTTTATTTATATTTTGAAAATACAACAATTTATCTGAAGTGATTTAGATAGCACGTAAATTTGCGTTAGTGAAATATAGTTTAGAAAATAATAATGGAGGGGGAAATTATACAGTTTTATAAAAGTAGACTACTATTTGAGTGCCTGTTTTGGTTGAACGAATTAGGGAAACAACTTTTAATAGTTTTATACTGGATCAAAAAAGCTTTCCCACTCATAATTTCATAATTTACATTGAGCGAGGTGTTGACTTTTAAAAGTCAAAAGTGTAATTTATTTTCAACACTAAGTGGCCCAGGTGTAATGTAGGCAGTAAACTGAACTCATCTAGGCCACAGCTAATTTATAAACTATGAGGAGAGATCGGCCCCATTAATTATTTAGGGGGAACCTCGAGACTTGAGACCTGGCCCAGTCCTGCATTGAAGACAAGAGTGTGGCGAATAGGGGCCCACTTGGTATCAGCCCACTTTTGAATTATAATATGTTCGAAGTAATCTGTCTCCTAACTGACCCGGGCCATTCAAGTTAGAGCTTACATAAGACTGTGTATATTGATTATGATTTGTCATCTTGATTGCTAAGTATTTGATTTGTTGAATTACTTTTGTAAAAATGGTGGAACCGTTGGAAATAAATAAATAAATAAATTCACCAGAACTCTGCGACGCCCGCAGCTGCTTTCCTAATTAGTCACCTTTTACATTCTCCACTATCTTAAGTACCAATGTTACCCGAATCATAATTTCCTAAATGTTATCGAATGTTTGTTAAGTACATTACAATCATCAAAGATCAACGATACTCATAAAGGGAATGAATTGATACAAAATCAAACAATATAAAGGTAGTATGTTTAAAGCTTGTAGCAATTAAGTTGGTTTTTGTAACGATATGGCAATAAAATTACAATATATATTACAAAAATAATAAATACTAACTATATACATTAACTACTGTACTACAAAGTTATATGCATAATATTTACATAATACAAATAATATTTAACAAACTGTTATAAAAATATTCTTGATTGTACATATGTTTATTTATTTCAGATGAATATGGGCCCAGGGTAGTTTTTATTAGTGTAGTTTGTCCATTCCAGCGAGAGGTTATATTAAACCATGAATATACAAGTAAAAATGTGCTCTAAAACATGTAAATTAAGATAATAGTTCACATTTTCTTTACCATAAGGATATCCTGTTTCCTTCACAATCATTCCATCGTCAAAAATAACCTTCAAACAAAGAAGAGGATATATTAGTTTTCAACCCAGTAATTTCCATATAGGCTGGATCATTAATCAAACATTAGGTGTAAAGTGTTTTGTTATTTGTTAAAAACTAATTTCTCCCAAAGTTAATATAATATATACCGGTATATTATACCCTTGATTATTATCGTTGATCTTATTTTTTCTGTAACTTTTCAAATATTTGATAAAATTTCGGGAACTATGATTTGGGTTAAAAAGTCACTTAAGCTAGTGGGGAATCTATAAGGTGACTAACTAGAAAAACAGCTGCGGGAGTCACAGTTCCGGGAAATGGCACGGGCCAGTTCTAGGTAGTCAGAGGGTCAGGTTACTTCGTACAGGCTATAGCACTATGGAACATCTAAAAGTTCTCGTATAAGCCAAAGCACCCCGTATTTATGCTTATAATTAGTCCCTAAATAAAATGTTTGATGTAAAACATTTTTATATGGTTTATAGACTACGTAGACTTTAAATTAAGACATTTTCTAATGTGTACAAGAGAGTTAAGTATACAACATGCCACAGTGGAATCGATCTTTTGCTTACATTAAAAATAGATGGGCCGTTCATTTTGATTGACGTGAGCAAGAGCGAATTGTAGCGTGGGGGGAGGAGGGTGGATCATGGCGGGGAGTGGGGGGAGAGATAAGTGTCCTTAATCGTTGCGTGCATTGATTTAATAACCGTTTTGCTAAGCAGTAAACTCTACTGAGGGTGGAGAAAATAGAACTTTGCTCCTTTTTTGTATTGCGGTTGTAAACTCAGTCGACCCCAAAATATATTGACTTACTGTTCCTTAGTGTCTCTATTTTTGTTTTGTTTTCTTTTTCTGAGTTATGTTAATTGTAGTATTTTACAAACAGAAGGGAATATAATTTTGCTACACTGTTATTACTTATTACATTACAGTGCAGTCTAAACAACTCGATTCCAATATAAACCATCTTAAAGTATATAACTATATTCTTGCTCTGGAAATGAACTGCAACAATGCATGTTCAAACAAATTATGTAATCTAATTTATCGTCATTAAAAATTCAAAAAGGGGAGTTGTTTATTGTCTCATAAACCAGTCATTTCGCACCACAAACGTAATAAAATTTCACTTAATGCATTTTCCGTTGTAAAACTGCGGTAGGTGAATTAAACTAAGGAAACAACTCTTCGGGAAGACATATGGACATGAAACTTCTTACATCATTATCTGTAGTAGGGGTATTCCCACACTGTTAGGTTTTCAACTCAAAGCGGCTAAAAAACACAGTTGTTATATATTACACGATAATCTAAATATACGTTCATTACTATCTTTGGGATTTGCGGTAGTGAGGGTCTAAGACTTTCCATTAGTTTCTCTTCGATTCGCGATAGTGAAAGGCCTAAGTCTTTCCATCAGTTTCTCTTCGCTTCGCGATAGTGAGGGTCTAAGTCTTTCCATCAGTTTCTCTTCGATTCGCGATAGTGACGCTCTAAGTCTTTCCATCAGTTTTTTATGGATTCGGTGTAGTGAGAGTCCAAGCTTTCCATCAATTTCCTTTGTATTCGGGTTGGTGAGGGACCGTCTTGCCATAGGTTTCTCTTTTATTAGAGGTAGTGACGGGTCTAAGACCTTCCATCAGTTTCTCTCGTATTAATGGTAGTGACGCTCTAAGTCTTTCCATCAGTTCTTTTTTTATGGATTCGTTGTAGTGAGAGTCTAAACTTTCCATCAATTTCCTTTGTATTCGCGTTGGTGAGGGACCGTCTTTCCATAGGTTTCTCTTATATTAGAGGTAGTGAGGATCTAAGACTTTCCATCAGTTTCTCTCTTATTAACGGTAGTAAGGGTATACGTTTTTCCACCAGTTTCTCTTGTAGAAGCCGATCCCCATTTAAGCGTTATTTTGGCTGTCCTCAAGGGCCATTGGCCTGTGCGATGAACCTGGATCTTTACTTAAACTGCACTGAATTAAAAAATAAAATGAAAATAAAGTAAATATATTTCCACAATTTCTTTACGTAATAGTGTTTAAATAACTAGTCTTATCACTAAAACCCTATCCCTTATATAATCACACATATATGTAAGTCGATGATTGATTCTATGTCAAGTAAATTGAACTAAAACCGACAGAAGAATTAGCGAAAGTTGAGAAAAAAGGAGTTACAAGTGGAAAAACTATTCACATTGTGTTAAAGGAAATCCTAATCTTTTCCACAGAAAATAACCATATAGGCCATATAGAAAAACTGCCTAAATTAATTTTGAATTTTTTACATTCAATAGATTTCACTTTATTTTTGTGTGTGTCAAAACTAATACATTACTACTGATTACTAAGACCTGGTACACGGGATGGCAATTGACAACAGAACCGATGGTAAAACACGAGTTGCCCTTAATTACCTTGACATGTACTGGACACAAAATTGTGACAACACTTTGAGCTGCACCACCTGCACATACGATAATAATGTATTACTGTCCCACATGTGAAGTTCATATGTACCCTGATGGGTTTTATTGCCACACTTGTGAACATGTACGGTCTCAATAGCTTCGACTGTACGTGACAACTGTCCTTTGTAACTTTCCTCCATCAAACTCCGTACCGTGCTGAAACCAGAGCCAATATGGGAAACGTTTACTTACCTTATCCTGCCAAACAAATGCAAATTGCGGTCTAGTGTAGGGTACAACACATGGCTGTAGCAATAACTTCACACTTGAATAATAATAAGAACTTGCAGATTAGATGTCTAAAAGTACTTTTTAACGGGAGAAACCAAATTTGTTTTAAGAGGAAATCAATAAACGTATTGACACAAAAAGAAATATAAATTTACAAAAAGAACATTGAGGGTTTTAATAAAAATGAATGTAAAAAAGACAACATTTAGGCCCGGCATAAAATACGTAACTCCGAAGACTCTTACCAAGTATATAAGAGAGGTTGCCTGATTACTGCATTCCTTATTATTTTACATTAATTCCAAGACGAAATTAAAAATATAGATAATTGTAAATATTTTCAAAAGGCAATGCAAGAATGGCTTACAACCCATAACTTTGGTTAGTTTCATTACGCACCAAAATGAAAACTCTTGTTTAATTTTTATAATTTTGTGGTGCTTCGATATTTTTTAACACCACGAAAACCGTATTGTTATCTTCCAAAATCACTTAGACAGTCAAAAACATTTTTCATTTGTATTATTTATTAAATTCATGTTATTTATTGTATTACTTATTGAAGGGACTACTTCTTTTGTACGCTTTGCACAGGGAAAAACTTTAGTTTCGGGTCAGGGAACGTTACACATCAAGCATGTTCGCTCTGTAGCCACTAGGAGCGGGACTATCCCGGCCATTTTGACGTCAAGGCGTTTTTCCGTTCAATGAATACACTGGCGTGTTATCTGGGTTCACAGGTAGTAAATATTTGTTTATTTATTTTTCAGCTAATACTCTTTTAGACCACACATATAATTCAAAACAGAAATTGTTCTTGGGATTGTATTGAATAAATGCATATTCACTGAGGTTGAGGAATTCTTCAGAAATTAAATGCGTAGATTTACTGTCGAAAGCCTACATATTTACCAAGAAATAGTGTAATTAATCATAATACTTGATAGTCATAATACAACTGAAATAAAGTTATTTTGCATATTGGGGTATACAAAACTAATTACATTAAATTTATAATTTTTGATTGATGTTTCTTGAAAAATGCCTATTTTGTGAGATAACAGGGTTGATAAATACTGTCGTTCAGATAACCTCAAATATCCTAAATCGTGTAGTACCAAAAAAATTCTGTTTGTAAGTGTAGTTATTAATTTAGGAATCAAATTTTATATTATAAACGTTTAGAAATAGAAGTCAATGATCATTTTAGTAATAAATATGTATTAAATTAATGGAAAAACACTTTTATTTTAAAGAATTCAGCGTCTCAAATCATATTATTTTAATACATAAGAAATAACTCTTTAATAATATTAGCAAACAGTCTCGCGACTGGTTCACTTTTTTGACATTTCTCTTGTTTGTTTTTTTATCACTAATTTATATTCATTATGAACAATACTTTTCAAACTCAAGTTAAGCATTGTGTCATAGTTTGTAGTTTTGTAACTATTATCGTTCTTGCTTTGTATTGTTATTCAGTTTAGTTTATTATTGTTGTTATCTTTATAGAATCTATTTTGGTATTTATTTTTTGAGTAAACTTAATTGATGTTAAAAATTTATAAAGTATTCGCAAATGTGTTCCTTCTATTTATTAACTGCCACTCATTATTATATTATATATGTTTGCACCCCCAAATGTTGTAATCACTCTTAATAGATTTGAAGTAAAAAATTAATTAAAAAATAAATTAAAAATAAATTTTTTTCTGGAACACTGAGTCCTCACCGATGCGCCCTGTCAACTTGATGAGGCTATAACCTAGTAATACTTTCAATTCAATGAAATGTGCAACTATTCCGGGACATTAACATTATTCGAAACTCTACCGAGAACTCGACCTTGTGCATAACTGTATCGCCTGAGGATATCCACGGGCGGACGATCTAATGGACGTGTAAACACAAACACATCACATTACGCATTACCTAACACATTAGGTAAACACTCATTTTATGGCTCGTTGTGGCCCTGAACTCATAAAATTCATCTCACAGGGTGGTTCAGTTCATCGTATGAGTTTTCTTCTTAGTCTAAAAACAAGCAGACACGTTCTATGTAGCTTCATTTTACTGCTGTATGCTTTTAACTAAAAATGCATATCTCAGAAACACTGCTATAGCTTTTAAGCTTTGAATTTGAAGCATTTCATATTCTATCTGTCTTAAAAAACCCTACTACTACTTTAGAACTTAAAAATAAAAATAAATCTGATATAACGCTAAATTGTTTACTTCCAAATTGCTTTTATAAAATTTCTCAATTTGCTTTTTTAAGGGAGAAGCTGATCTTTTTTGCCTTATTCTGCCCGTCCTCATGGGCCACTGGCCTGTGCGATGATCTTATCAAACAGAATAAGGGGGAGAGTCGATACAGTACAAGGTCGACGGTAGTGATAAAAAGAGCGACGGTCACAGACAGGATCCGAACCTGCGCTATCTCTAACTCACACTCAAAGTCCAGCGTCTTAGACCACTCGGCCCTCGACACTCCCAATATATAGAGATAATAACATGGAATGGAACTAATAGTTTAAATTAACATCTGGTATCATAATTGATATTATAATGTGAAAGCGCCTTTGTTTGTTTGTTTTGTTTTCACGCGTAAACTATTCAACCGATTGTACTGAAATTTTAAATGGAAACTCTTATGGTCACTGGGATGAATATAGGGCTATTCTTGTTTCGAAAATTCCTTAGGGGAACCCAAATGAAAGAACCTGTTAAATGTAATCATTCTGTGTGAACATTGTGTTATGACAGCACGACCATATGTTAATTAATTTAACCACTATTTTCAATTAGTTTACAGTTTTAGGGAGTGAAAACACAACAAAAGAAACAACACTTCTTGGCAACAAGTGAAACCAATTATTTTGGATTTTACCTATTCTGGATGCAGGTCTGCTGAATTGGAAATGTGTATATGTCAGGTATTGAATTTGGTTTTCTTAGGCATTGTGGGAACAAGTGCAGTCACAAAGCAATACACGAGACACTAAATGCACTTTTAATCACAGAAAATCATCAAGGTGACATTGCACCCATTTCTCACTGATGAGTTATACGATACTGATTGGGTATACAAATACTGATATAATTCCTAGACTGGACCGAGGAAATAGTTTGATATTGCGAACATGGATTGGGAAACAAGAACGTGTACTTTACTGTATCATGTATTATTTACATATAGATAATAAGTATCATAATGTAAGTATTAAAATGTGTTAGTATTATTGATGTTGATTTTAGTTTTTAATTTTCAATAACAACACCATGCAATTTAGAAAACTGAATTGTTTTGAATTCAACCTCATTACGAAATTATTAATAGGTCTGATTATTGAGGCAAAATAGGAATCTCCAATTTTTCGTTGGAAATTTAATTAATTTAAACTAGAAGTGGAAAACCTGAAATAAGAATTACTTGCAGTTTTGCTTAACTTCTGGTCCTCTCAATAATGGACACTGAGAAACGGGTACCGATGCATGACATATGACTAATTCCGTTTTAAACCATACGATCCTATCGTATTACACAACGAGCGCTTTCACTAAGGCAACTATGACCTTAGATTTTAGATTTCCTTTAGATTGGTCTAAAATAGTTCAAGTGCTACTGAAATCATGGGAGCTATTCAATCAAATACACGGAGTGTTGCAATTGCGGGCGAAGCCGCGAATATGTGCTAGTAGATTGTAAATATACGTATTATTACTTTATTATGGTTCACAGCCATATAAAAATACATACAAGAACACTAAACTGCAGACCTGTAGTTACAAGAAGTACACCATGTTTCTAAACTGTGTATGGAGTTGTTGAAGTAATATAAAAAATGAAAAGAACACGAAAAAAGTTTGAGTAAAGTTTTAGTTAGGGCAGGCAAATTTTCAACCTAACTGTGTCATAAATAACGTTGTAGTATTGGTATATTGTATAAATATGTTTAATGTAACTGTAAAATACGGTCGCAACATGAGCGTACTATATAAGTGGGGAAGGGGGGGGGGCTCAGGGGACTATACAGAAAAATTGCACTGAGTAATTTGTTTTGAAGCGAGAGTTAGTTTTATGAGAATTTCTAGCTCAATAATTTTCAGTGAGAAGTATTCTGGAAACTATAGAAATACATTTAAAGGGACTTTTACCTGATCATTTATAATTCACTTAAATTGTTTCGATACATAAAAGGTTATCGGCAACAATTTTTAACTTCGTTTGCTATTTAAGTTTGGCTGATTTCGAACATAAATTTAACACAATTGCGTGAAAAATAATAATTTAGACAAAGAATTCAATATTTTCAGGTATAAAATTTTTAGTAACACTTATTCTTATCTCATGAAATTCGAGATTTGATGGACTTTGCAAATATTTTTGTAGAATATTTATGCAAATTACTGGATTTTTTCATTTGGAGTAATTCAACTGGAGTAAATTCATTTTTAATGACAATTACAACTTTGGAATACATATAACACATAACTACGTAAATAATGTAGTATTTGTTGAATCAACATAATTTTCTAATTCACTTCCATTAGCCGATAAGGCAGGCCTATACAGACGGTAAACGGACTGTAGGTCCACGTCATAAAACTGCCGGAAGCATTTCTTACCTACTTCTTAAGGGGTGGACAGTAGGTCCACGGTACCGGCCTAGGACCCACTGTCCGACTCACGGGTTTCTTTTGACGAGGTGTAGATAAGGGATCGTCGTACTCACACTGCAGCACTTGAATGGATGTTTCGAGATCTAAACTCTATATCTGCTAAATAATTTTCAGTACACTACATAAGACAGCTGCAAAAGGAATGAAACGAAAATTATATACATAAAATAAAGTCAGGTTAGTTACGCCATTTCTAACTTAAGAATGTCTGTAACGATTATAGTGTCTACTGGTATATACAGTATTATACAAACGATGGTCCAATATAAGGAATAACTAATACAAACTTACTGTAGATGTTTATGATTCATTAGGACAATGCCAACCAAATTAATCAGATAGTAATATAATGCTATATGGAATTCGTTAAGATATAATTCCTATTAGTAATCCACTTCATATGTGATAGCTTGAGTAAACTGTTGTTAATATTTGCTGCTTTAGCAGTACGCGGTGCGAATGTAGTGGAAGCATCACTGACCAAAATAAAGAATAAGTGCAGGTAGAAAAACTAATGCACGGCCAGGTCAGTTTTGAAAAGTAGGACAGTTAGTCCACAGGTGTCGGCGTGGACTAACTGTCCTACCCTGCAGAAAAGTGACGTCAGCCACCCTCGTCAAACTAGGCGTGGACCTACAGTCCTACAATCTATACAGACAACACTGAACAAACATTGTATGATCACTACAATTTAGGTTTAGGTTAGCACTAATGTATTTGATCAGCCAGCAGGGATCACTTCTGGCTGGTTTATACCTTCCAGTTGAACTCACACTGGGCATAACAAAAATATCGAAGTGTCACTTAAATCTGGGCAACCTTATGGATGTCCAGGAGCGGCACATCACTATCCGCAAATGTGGAGATTCTGGGGTATAAGGGTAATTCTACAAGCCTAGTTTACTGCGGGAGATGGATGACTGTTGGAGTTGGTGGGGGTTTTTCCTTAAGCTTCAAAGGTTCTTGCTAGCCTAGACATAAGGGTATGCTACCCCCTGTCTGATTTAACGGGAGAGGGTGGTTGAGAGCGGGCCTCTCTTTATCACACCTGAAATCTGGAGTCATGTTCGTCTGAAGAGATTCAGAAAGGTTGGCGACGAAGAAGCTCAATACGAGCTCGTTACTTCGATTCGGACACCAGAGACACCAGACTATAAACTGTAGTGTAATCTAGGGGTAGAGTTATTCTCTTTACCTCATCGGTTGCACAATATAACTCCTCTTCCCACCATAGCTACGTTTTGTAAATTTTTACTGTTTCAATTTCAAAATAATAATTATTACCTCAAATCTAAACATATAAAACTTAAATCAGACTCCCAGTTATCAATATTATGAAGAGGTTACAAAATTGAAATGAGGTCAATGTTGAGTCGTTAAACCTTATCCAGTGAAGCACAGAGTATCGTGTTCAAACGAACCTGTTTTCCGCGTCCCTCTCGAAATTATCTTATCTCATGATAACGCTCTCTCCTTATCTAATAGATAAAATCAAGTGCAGGAGAGTAGATACGCAAATATTCACTGCTAAAATTTATACAGCTCTTTATTAGATAAACTATATAAAAATTTCAAAATCACGGTGCAGCTTTTTTTGGTACGATTCCATTTTATCTGATAAATAAAACAAAGTTTGTCCAATTGGAATATCAATAAGATTCTGAACCACATAGGCATCGGTCTGTTTATATTGATTGATTGAAAAAACCAACTTTTTACATGTTTACTCGAGACTTCGTTAAAGACCCCTAGGCAACTTGGACATGCCAGATTTCCACAGGTCAGGATGACAGAGTGTCATTTGGACGTTAGACACGAGACAACAGTGTAAACTTGGCCGCCTCGAATTCCCTGAACGCCTCACCATCCCGATTTTGGACCCAACACTAGCCGCTTGTGACGGTCTGTGTTATCTTTCAGCATTGAAAGTTCACAATTTGTCGATGAAAGAGATAGCCCGTGGGCGAGGGGATGTGAAAGTTTCAATCCTGCCAACGTCAAGTTAATTCCATGAGTACTGGGCGGTCTGCCAGACAGGAGCGGTAATATCCAACTAAACCGCTGGATTCAGGTGGTTCACTTGATTTATGTAACGGAGCAGAACATAGATTGGACTTCAGCCACAGAGTTTAGAGGCAGATCTCGGCCATTAGCACTTAGACTGAATTAACTGAGATTAAGTTCTACAAATGTTATTCTGTCACTTTGGGGGTAGAATAACTGATCACTTCGGTGGGTACACATCACTGCATTCTTGCCGTTCGGAGTTCCAAATCCCAATCCAAGGGTCTTCATAGTCACAATATCGAGCTGGAAATTATTTCTGTTTAAATACTAGTCCAAATTAAATTAGAAGTTAGCACACTTGAAACTTGAAAAAAGCTTCCAGTAGATACAGGATTTCTAGTAGTTTATTATGGAAATACTTACAAATAAGAACCTGGTATCAAAACAATTGTTGTATCCGTGGTATATATAATTAAAAAAAACTCCATATGATAATAGAGTATTATTAGGTTCATTTCATTATCCATTTGTGACTTCATTTCAGTACTCGTGACTTGTGCTCGGGACTTGCATCCTGTGCAGTGACAACGCCTGGACTGGACTCCAAGCAGCTTTTGGGTATCTTTGGACCCTTTCCTTTCCCTTCTTTCTGTTCTCTACTTTTGTATGTACTAATACCTCCCCCACCTGACGAAGAGGATGGATTCCAATCCTCGAAACGTTGTGTTACACCTGTTGTAACATATAACAACGGAAAATGTCCGAAATTCTGTTATCCTTTCATGATCTGTGTGTTTAATTTAAAACACAATGTGTCGTATACGGTATCACGTTCAATGTAATAATTTTGGCACGATTAATTGAATCATTACAACGTAGTTTCAAGATTACGATTTAAAACCAATTTCCTTAACTTCAAGCTTAGCTATTTCAAAATTATGATGTAAAATGTAACTAATACTAAAACTGCAACAAAGGGTTTATTAAAATCAAAAACAGCAAAAATGAAGAAACTGTTTGTTAGTTAGGTTAAATATCTAATGAGAAACTCAATTGTTGTTTATGAAACTTACAGTGCACTGTGTCTACAACTCTTTATCTGTATTAGACTGGAATTGTAACCCCAACTTTTAATACCCAACTTTTCATAATTGTGAAGTTTTAAAATTTATAAGCAAACAGGAACTAGGGAACCTGGACAGTGTTAAAGAATATAAAAATTGCGAGAGTGCAAAGTGCCAGTAATCCAGATGTCTTGCTTGCAAACAGGAAAGACAAGTATTCAAGTAATTTACGAACTACAGAAGCCTCTAGTACAATTACTATTAAAATTTAATAATACCCAGATTTTACTTAAAATTTTAAGTAATATAATTACATTAAATAAGGTTATGTTACACAAAGCATCCAGGAATAAATACATAAAATATACCTCAAACTGTACAAAAACATTGAAGAAAGGTAAATTACAGACCTCAAAAATAATATAATGAAGTAGCTTATGCAATAACTTTATGCAAACAGTGTACATTAAAATTTAAATAAAACCTGTTCAGATCCAAGAGCGAGAAAATGCAAATCTAGCAATACAGGCGTTAGTAGCAATTCGGGTTTATTTGGACGTCCAAATTGTAGTTAGAAAATAAACCAAAAATATAACAGTGCCTTTACGTCTAAAACACAAAGAGTATTTGAAATTTCCAGAGATTATACATACGTGTAAGTCAGGACATAGGGCACTACAAGACATTTATTAGGATTATCATAACTATAATCAATATAAAAGATGTTCGTTACAATCTAAAACCTTTGCTAACCAAAGGTTCAACAAAAACCCAAACAGTTGGAATATTGTGAGTTAAAAAAATATCATCTACTCAAAATATTTGATCTCTATTCGGCTAAGCATTCTTTGTGAACGTAAAAACTCTTTACAATCTGCAAAAAAGGGCTAATGCCTTGTTGGAGTAATATTCGAAACGAAACGTCGTGACAAAAGATGCCATAATAGCAGGAAACCGTTGTGCTTAGCCTATTGTCATAAATGTGATGTTTCTACGCTACAGCAGACAAGTCATCCACAAGAAAAGCATATTAATGCTGCCCAACAGGGCAACATTTAAAAACGTGAACGAATTGGGCTAACCGCTTAAGACAGCACAGAAGTAATACTCCATCTTGGAATAGTCACAACTAAGAAAAATCTGTAACGTTCGAATGGCAGTCGACATAACCTCAAAACTGGGCGATCAAGTCGTTGATTACATCGTAATCGACGGTCACCTAACAAGAGTAGGCAGATATTAAAATAGCGAGCTCGTATCAGGTTATCGATCCGGTAACAGTGTATTGTGTAGTTATGACGGAGTATTATTAAGAGACGTAAAATTAATTTGATATTCGACGCTCACGCGAGCAGTATTCTGTAAGTGGGCTGCAGAAGGGTACCGCAGCGCTACACATTAATGGGGGTTTAGAGCACGCTATTTTATAGAATTCGTTTATTCCGAATACAACATCGGACATGTCTGCGGCCATATTGTTTTCCAGTCTACAATGGTGTGTGCGAGAGAAGGTCAAGAGTTTGAAAGGTACATATTGTTGAAAGCCGTGGCCCTTTTCAATCGCTACATTTAAAGCGATTATGTAAATTTTTACTTAAATAACCCGGCTCACTGCGTTGTTCCTTTTCCCTAAATTTGGCACTGCAACGGTTGTTACCTACTTATACGTTAATTGATTGGTCGATAATTTTTGTTTCGAAGCACCGTAAACAAGTATTCAATTAATTTATAAATGTACACTCAAAACAGTAAGAATATAAAGTTATTCAACTACCGGTTTTTCCAGTAAATTCGATCCTAACGTTTGAATTTTGAATTATACTTCTGTTTTTTTAATTATTTTAATTATAATCACCTGAAGATAAAATCTTTGATTTCAAAAGGACTGGCATAATATACACGTTTACAGTGCATAATTGTGCACTATTATTAGTCACTATTTATACTCCTGTTAAGAAGAAAAAAAATTGTACTCAAAGCTTTGAAATCGTTGGTTTTAACAACAAAATCCATAGAATGAAGTTATTGATTAATAAAATTTGATTATGGACTTTCCATATGCAGAGTTCCTATATATCTATCAGATTCAAATTGTACGGAATATACATTACAACTCATAATATAAATTAAAAATTTCCTTGCCAGAATAATGGTCTACCAGAAAATTATCTACAGCCAAACTATTGGTGGTCTACAACTTATATGTTTCTATGCGAAGTTTTAGATCACACGCCACAAAAGAAAGTTTGGGATCTGAAATTAACCTGAAAACAAAAGTTGGTTATTTTGTTAAAATTTTTAACATAACACTGAGTTACATATTCTGGCAGTTTAATTAACATGTAATAATGTGAACAACACGACAGCGTTGCAAAGTATTCACAGCGCGTAGGCCGACTCTCCCCATGGGGTGCATGATTGTTGAGATGATGTAGCGGCATGATGCACACATGAAAGCGCCAAGTGTATGGTAAGTAGTAGTAAATTAACATGTAGGAAAGTAAAAAACACGACAGCGTTGCAAAGTATTCACAGCGCGTAGGCCGACACTCCCCCCCCATGGGATGCATGATTGTTGAGATGATGTAGCGGCATGATGCACACATGAAAGCGCCAAGTGTATGGTAAGTAGTAGTAAATTAACATGTAGGAAAGTAAAAAACACGACAGCGTTGCAAAGTATTCACAGCGCGTAGGCCGACACTCCCCCCCCATGGGATGCATGATTGTTGAGATGATGTAGCGGCATGATACACACATGAAAGCGCCAAGTGTATGGTAAGTGGTAGTAAATTAACATGTAGGAAAGTGAAAAACACGACAGCGTTGCAAAGTATTCACAGCGCGTAGGCCGACACTCCCCCCCCATGGGATGCATGATTGTTGAGATGATGTAGCGGCATGATACACACATGAAGGCGCCAAGTGTATGGTAAGTGGTAGTAAATTAACATGTAGGAAAGTGAAAAACACGACAGCGTTGCAAAGTATTCATAGCGCGTAGGCAGACTCTCCCCACGGGTTGCATGATTGTTGAGATGATGTAGCGGCATGATACACACATGAAAGCGCCAAGTGTATGGTAAGTGGTAGTAAATTAACATGTAGGAAAGTGAACAACACGACAGCGTTGCAAAGTATTCACAGCGCGTAGGCCGACTCTCCCCCCCCCACAAGATGCATGATTGTTGAGATGATGTAGCGGCATGATACACACATGAAAGCGCCAAGTGTATGGTAAGTGGTAGTTAATTAACATGTAGGAAAGTGAACAACACGACAGCGTTGCAAAGTATTCACAGCGTGTAGGCCGACTCTCACCCCCCCCACGGGATGCATGATTGTTGAGATGATGTAGCGGCATGATACACACATGAAAGCGCCAAGTGTATGGTAAGTGGTAGTAAATTAACATGTAGGAAAGTGAACAACACGACAGCGTTGCAAAGTATTCACAGCGCGTAGGCAGACTCTCCCCACGGGTTGCATGATTGTTGAGATGATGTAGCGGCATGATACACACATGAAAGCGCCAAGTGTATGGTAAGTGGTAGTAAATTAACATGTAGGAAAGTGAACAACACGACAGCGTTTGCAAAGTATTCACAGCGCGTAGGCAGACTCTCCCCCCCCCACGGGTAGCATGATTGTTGAGATGATGTAGCGGCATGATACACACATGAAAGCGCCAAGTGTATGGTAAGTGGTAGTTAATTAACATGTAATAAAGTGAACAACACGACAGCGTTTGCAAAGTATTCACAGCGCGTGTAGGCCGACTCTCCCCCCGGGGCATGATTGTTGAGATGATGTAGCGGCATGATACACACATGAAAGCGCCAAGTGTATGGTAAGTGGTAGTAAATTAACATGTAGGAAAGTGAACAACACGACAGCGTTGCAAAGTATTCACAGCGCGTAGGCCGACTCTCTCCCCACGGGTTGCATGATTGTTGAGATGATGTAGCGGCATGATACACACATGAAAGCGCCAAGTGTATGGTAAGTGGTAGTAAATTAACATGTAGGAAAGTGAACAACACGACAGCGTTGCAAAGTATTCACAGCGCGTAGGCCGACTCTCCCACGGGTTGCATGATTGTTGAGATGATGTAGCGGCATGATACACACATGAAAGCGCCAAGTGTATGGTAAGTGGTAGTAAATTAACATGTAGGAAAGTGAACAACACGACAGCGTTGCAAAGTATTCACAGCGCGTAGGCAGACTCTCCCCACGGGTAGCATGATTGTTGAGATGATGTAGCGGCATGATACACACATGAAAGCGCCAAGTGTATGGTAAGTGGTAGTTAATTAACATGTAGGAAAGTGAACAACACGACAGCGTTGCAAAGTATTCACAGCGTGTAGGCCGACTCTCACCCCCACAAGATGCATGATTGTTGAGATGATGTAGCGGCATGATACACACATGAAAGCGCCAAGTGTATGGTAAGTGGTAGTAAATTAACATGTAGGAAAGTGAACAACACGACAGCGTTGCAAAGTATTCACAGCGCGTAGGCCGACTCTCCCCCCACGGGTTGCATGATTGTTGAGATGATGTAGCGGCATGATACACACATGAAAGCGCCAAGTGTATGGTAAGTGGTAGTTAATTAACATGTAGGAAAGTGAACAACACGACAGCGTTGCAAAGTATTCACAGCGCGTAGGCAGACTCTCCCCCACGGGTTGCATGATTGTTGAGATGATGTAGCGGCATGATACACACATGAAAGCGCCAAGTGTATGGTAAGTGGTAGTAAATTAACATGTAGGAAAGTGAACAACACGACAGCGTTGCAAAGTATTCACAGCGCGTAGGCAGATTCTCCCCACGGGTTGCATGATTGTTGAGATGATGTAGCGGCATGATACACACATGAAAGCGCCAAGTGTATGGTAAGTGGTAGTAAATTAACATGTAGGAAAGTGAACAACACGACAGCGTTGCAAAGTATTCACAGCGCGTAGGCCGACTCTCCCCACGGGTTGCATGATTGTTGAGATGATGTAGCGGCATGATACACACATGAAAGCGCCAAGTGTATGGTAAGTGGTAGTCAATTAACATGCAGGAAAGTGAACAACACGACAGCGTTGCAAAGTATTCACAGAGCGTAGGCCGATTCTCCCCACGGGTTGCATGATTGTTGAGATGATGTAGCGGCATGATACACACATGAAAGCGCCAAGTGTATGGTAAGTGGTAGTAAATTAACATGTAGGAAAGTGAACAACACGACAGCGTTGCAAAGTATTCACAGCGCGTAGGCCGATTCTCCCCACGGGTTGCATGATTGTTGAGATGATGCAGCGGCATGATACACACATGAAAGCGCAAAGTGTATGGTAAGTGGTACCGTAGTTAATTAACATGTAGGAAAGTGAACAACACTACAGCGTTGCAACGTATTCACAGAGCGTAGGCCGACTCTTCCCACGGGTTGCATGACTGTTGAGATGATGTAGCGGCATGATACACACATGAAAGCGCCAAGTGTATGGTAAGTGGTAGTCAATTAACATGCAGGAAAGTGAACAACACGACAGCGTTGCAAAGTATTCACAGAGCATAGGCCGATTCTCCCCACGGGTTGCATGACTGTTGAGATGATGTAGCGGCATGATACACACATGAAAGCGCCAAGTGTATGGTAAGTGGTAGTCAATTAACATGCAGGAAAGTGAACAACACGACAGTGTTGCAAAGTATTCACAGAGCATAGGCCGATTCTCCCCACGGGTTGCATGACTGTTGAGATGATGTAGCGGCATGATACACACATGAAAGCGCCAAGTGTATGGTAAGTGGTAGTAAATTGAGAGGAGAAACACAGCCTGCCTCAATAATAAATGAGTCAGAAGGGCAAAGTGTCTAAGTTAACACAGCCCTTGCCTTACTCGCCGGTGTTGTGCCTGTTATTTAGAACTTTATCTGTCGTTTGTTTAAAATATTAATTTTTACCCAGCGCACAGACTTATTATTATGTGTTCTTCTATACTTTGATTAAATCATTATTTTATAGTCAAATGCATCTTATCAAAAAGTCAAACACCTACATATAAAACTATTGTAGCTCAATAAATCCTGCATCGTAGATCTCATTCTCCTCAAATAGTTACATGCAAAACCTTATATGAAATCTGCCTTTTCATATCTTACCACATGATACATTCACAATTTAATTTATGAAATTGGGTTTCATAACAGAGTTTAAGTAATAAATTCTACACACCAAAGTCATTACAAAATGATGTTGTATGTGTTGGTACACAGTTATGCTACATGTTTCAATATGAAGATCTTATCAGTGTAATAAGTTTGTTTACAAAATTATTATTCATTGCCATCATTATTACTTATAACTATATAAAAACGTTGCTAACGCTCAGCAAAATTTCATGGAGTGGCATGCACCATCGTCAATCTCAGTGTTGCCAATATAGAAAAGAAAATTCATGCAAAATTTCAGGTCAGTTCATATTCGAGATATATGCTGACAGACAGACAGACAAAAATGAACAGTTCATCCTTTCGAGTCATAGGCTTCGCTAACGCTCAGCCCATAAAAAGTCCCCAACTTATGAATGGCTACACATACCATTCGTTACCCACAGACCAATGTTTTTTTTCGATTCACCCTTATCGCAAAACCTCTGTAACAATTATTTACATCTTGAGTCAACATAAATATTACACTTATGTCATAGCGGTATTCAGCCAAAACCAAAGCTGATGACTAGGAAAATTCTACATTTTCCAAAATTGATAAGACGTAACAAAACAGAAGTGTATTACAACAATATAATAATGCAGTTTTGTATGAATAAATATTTTTTATCACAATCCCACATACGGCGGCCTTAAAAAAAGAATGTGCTTTGAGAATAATGAAATTTGCATTTCTGCTACTTAAACACCAATACGTGTTTATGCGTTCCATTGTATATAACTGACCAATTTATGTTTTACAGTGAACATATAATCATTTATTTTCTGCACAACAAAGGTCGGCTAGTTGCGGTGAGTTTAGGTTGTATTGATAGTATATTTTACTAACAAATAACAAAAACCTAATTCTTTGTTTAAAGTTTGTTATTGACGATGAAAGGTTTGAAAGGATAACAGTATTTGGATTTGGACATTTGCCATCGTTAAAGGTATAAAACAGCGTTACGAGGATAGGAATCTATCCTCTTCGTCAGGTCGGGGAGGTATTAATATATACAAAAATAACGAACAGAAAGAAGTGAAGAAGGGAAAGAAAAGGGTTCAAACATACCCAAAAGCTACCTGGAGTCAAGTCCAGGCGTTGTCACTGCACAGGAAGCAAGTCCCAAGCAAACATCACAAGTACAGTGGGATAATAACAAGAATTATTTTGTTCGCTATTTTTGTATGTATTAATACCTACCCCACCTGACGAAGAAGATACATTCCAATCCTCAAAACGTTGTGTTATACCTTTATAACCTATAACGATGGCAAATGTCCGAAATCCGGTTATCCTCGCATAAACCTAATTGCCTTCTTTAAAAAGTTTATTAACTTTAGCACGTTTATAAACTTAATACCCCATTTGCCTTAATGACGGGGTAGTATCGGGAACTCAACAGGGCCTACTTCGAATTGTATCGTCTGTCTGTCTGTCCGTTGTGCGAAAACTCTTACTGATGAGACCGATATCAAATATTTTTTAGAGGACGTCCGTTGTGCGATAACTCTTACTGATGAGACCGATATCAAACGTTTTTTAGAGGACGTCCGTTGTGCGATAACTCTTACTGATGAGACCGATATCAAATATTTTTTAGAGGACGTCCGTTGTGCGATAACTCTTACTGATGAGACCGATATCAAATATTTTTTAGAGGACGTCCGTTGTGCGATAACTCTTACTGATGAGACCGATATCAAATATTTTTTAGAGGACGTCCGTTGTGCGATAACTCTTACTGATGAGACCGATATCAAATATTTTTTAGAGGACGTCCGTTGTGCGATAACTCTTACTGATGAGACCGATATCAAACGTTTTTTAGAGGACGAAATATAATTTCTTAGAAAGGCATTTTAAAATAGTTTGACATTTTAGCTCGCTTTAGAAATTATAATGTGGTAAACACCTCCCTATTCTTGAATGTCAGCTGTGATTATTTGATTACAGTACTGATATAGAGCACAGTAGACGCTTCGTGGAAATGAAAACGTTATTATGTGTGTTTGCTCTTTGATGCAAACGCCAGCTGTATAAATATTACACAAATACGTTTATAAAACAATACACAGTATTGTCGCAACCTTAATTACCTTGTGATATATATATATATATATAAAACATATTTTAACGCATATGTGACAGATACGGCCAAATACAAAATAATTAAATCGGAAAAAGTAAGCGCTCTGTGGTGTAATGGTAGCACATTCACCCGGCAAGTGAGAGATCCGGGTTCGACTCCCGGCGGAGCAAGTACTTTTGCAAATCAATGTTTATTGAAATTATATATATATATATATATATATATATATATATATATATATATATACATACAAATTATAACACGTTCATCCAGTCGTGAAAATAACAAAATAATTCCACTGCCTAATAAATAGATTTGAGAACCGTATCAAAAGTGAAAGCCATTTTTAACTAATTGGACTAAATTGAGATGCCCGTTGTTACAATTTAAAGCATTATTATTCAACATACAGTTTTAATTAACTTAAATATTCCTTTTACTATTAAAAACTGAAAGTGAAATAATTTTTATTATACCGATAGTACTAATATTATATATCTCTAGTTTCACCTTGATTTTTCCTTCATTCAAATGTTTGATATGAAAATAAAAGAATTAATATAACAGATGACAAAGAGGATATCAGTCTCTTATGCACCCGAGTTTGAAACACACAACTTTAAATAACAGATTGATAAAACACAAGACTAAATCTGTTCATCTGTATCCTGGACACGTAAATTGGCCGAGAGGTACAATCTTCAGACTATTCTTGAAAGGCTCGAAATTTTTACAATAACTACATTTTTGGATTGGTGTAAATATGGTAAATGTTTAAAAATCGCACTTGATAGTTGATTTTTTAGGTGAAAAGTACCTACTTAAAACTGTTAAAGATAGCAATATTAAACAAAAGCAAGAAAATACCTAATAAGACAAATTCCTAGGTAACGGAAAATCCCGTTATGTAAGGAACTCCTTATCTTCCTTCCTTAGACTTAAAAGTCTGAGATTTTAACAAAACAAATTATGGAAAAAGTGGTAGAATAACATTATAAAATGTTAATTATTTTATGAAGCTCACAAAAACTTACCTAAACTAATTAACTGACAGCCTCATATACCCGAGTACCTACCGCCCTAGCCGAAGGACTACCGCCCTAACCGGGGACTACCACCTTACCAGAGTTTCTATAGAGATAGTCGAGGACATGATACCATACTCGAGGATCTATATAGAGCTACCCTATGACTTACCACCCTACCAGAGGAACTACTTCCTAGACGAGGATCTACCGCCCTAGACCTACTACCGTAGCCAAAGACCGACCTGACGAAGGCCTATCGCCTTAACAGAAGACCTACCGCCCTAGCAGAGGGTTTACCACACCCTTCCCGAATACTATCGAGCTTTCTGATGACCTACCACCTTGCTCCAGGATCTATCGATCTACCCGAGGACATACTATCCCAAATGAGGACCTACTCTAGGATCTACCACAACCCTAGCTAAGGATTCAATACCCTCTAACCCAAGAGGTATTTTCTCCCTTTAAGATAAATGTGTTTAAGCCTTACCTCACTTATTTAGTCAATATTGCTATATCATTTACAAATTTTCAATGTTGCTGTATGTAACTTATCAGCACTTTCCATTCGAAAGAGGAAGAAACAATTGCGATGTGGGTCTTGTAAAGTAGTACGGAAATTTTCAACGGGCTGGCTTTAGTTTTTTTGACCAGAGACTAAAATCTAATAAGTCTTTGTTCTTAACTCAAAATTTTTACTGTTAAGTAACCATCAATTTCATCCAATTGAAAATACATTACAATGTAACCTTATGTTTTAAAAACTTAATTTTAAGTGTAGCATTTGCATAGTTCCACCGCTGGTATGAACAATTTCGATCACCACAACCAAATTGCATACTTTATACTAACTTTTATCGACCAGACGATCAGAATAAAACGTTGAACTCGGGGAGGGTTTAAATTGTGTACACCAAGTTCAACCGCAAACTGCGATGCACACTGTACTCAGGCAGTTAACTTTGTCTAAAGAGATTACTCGACTGCGATATAGAGGCTGAACCAAGAGGGGAAGTTCACAACTAAACCGTCTTAATGTGATTGTTGAACAGTTTGTTCGCGTTTGAGAACTTTGTCCCCACATCCCGACTGTAGTTTGCCGCCACAAACTCCATCTCTCAGTTACCGACTGAGTCAGACCAGACCGCAGGCCGCAGCATACAGTCCCAGGTGCTTGTCCGCCCACTGGATCTGTCTCTTTTGTCGAAATCTCTTTCAATTACTAGTAAGTTTACGGATACAAAAAATCCAGGTGCCTGTCCGCCCACTGGATTTTCTGGATTTCTGGATCCACTGTTTCTTTTGTCGAAATTTCTTTAAATTACTAGTAAGTTTACGGGAACGAAAAAATCCAGGTGCTTGTCCGCCCACTAGATCTGTCTCTTTTGTCGAAATCTCATTAAATTATTAGTAAGTTTACGGATACGAAAGACCCAGGTGCTTGTCCGCCTACTGGATCCGTCTCTTTTGTCGAAATCTCTTACAATTACTAGTAAGTACAGAGAACGGAATATGACGACGGTTATGTAGCCTTAGACGGTTTCTACGGTTCTGCTGATATTCTCAGAAAGATCTTCACAAGAAATCCTAACTTTTGAGAGGTATATCTGAAAATCAAATGACATTGAAAAACAGCGTATATTTCATTAGCTGAGCGTTAGCGAAGCCTATCATTTATGGCAAAAATCTCTGTTATTTCTATATAGGCAACATTGAGTTTCGTTATGGTGCACGATACTCTACAGAATTTGGCTGAACGTTAGCTAATATTTTTCATCGTGCTTATAGGTAACCACGATGGGAACGAGAAACAGATTCGTAAACAAACTGAGTACAATCATACGACTTTTTGACATGTAGCCTAACTATATATCCGCAAAATATGTCGAGAAAGACTTCACCTGTGGGCTTTAAATTTTGTGTACAGGTTCATTGCTACGTAGATATCAATAAGGTTGATGATGTGTCGATCGTGTGAGTTCGCTGAGCGTCATTAAAGTCCATCACCAGTATGTTGGACAATTTCTCTTTTGTCTGTCTAGGTGTTAGAAGATTTCTTCCTACCTGATCTTCTGTCTGTTTAGGTGCTATAAGTATTCTTCCTACTTGATATTCTTTCTGTTTAGGTGCTATAAGTATTCTTCCTACTTGATATTCTTTCTGTTTAGATGCTATAAGATTTCTTCCTGTCTGATCTTCTGTCTGTTTAGGTGCTATAAGTTTTCTTCCTACTTGATATTCTTTCTGTTTAGGTGCTATAAGATTTCTTCCTGTCTGATCTTCTGTCTGTTTAGGTGCTATAAGATTTCTTCCTGTCTGATCTTCTGTCTGTTTAGGTGCTATAAGTATTCGTCCTACTTGATATTCTTTCTGTTTAGGTGCTATAAGATTTCTTCCTGTCTGATCTTCTGTCTGTTTAGGTGCTATAAGTATTCGTCCTACTTGATATTCTTTCTGTTTAGGTGCTATACGATTTCTTCCTGTCTGATCTTCTGTCTGTTTAGGTGCTATAAGTATTCGTCCTACTTGATATTCTTTCTGTTTAGGTGCTATAAGATTTCTTCCTGTCTGATCTTCTGTCTGTTTAGGTGCTATAAATTTTCTTCCTACTTGATCTTCTTTCTGTTTAGGTGGGTATAATATTTCTTCCTACTTGATCTTCTTTCTGTTTAGGTGCTATAAGTATTCTCCCTACTTGATATTCTTTCTTTTTAGGTGCTATAAGATTTCTTTCTGTCTGATCTTCTGTCTGTTTAGGTGCTATAAGTTTTCTTCCTACTTGATCTTCTTTCTGTTTAGGTGGGTATAATATTTCTTCCTACTTGATCTTCTTTCTGTTTAGGTGCTATAAGATTTCTTCCTCTCTGATCCTCTGCCCACAGGACATCTCAAGAATAAAATAAGCACTTGAAATTTGGCATGCACCTTCAAGGAAAGCTTATACACGACATGTGGTCTGGCGTACTACAACTTGTATTTAGATAATTTATCGCGGGAACGTATTTTAAAGTCTCTAAACCAGGAGTACGTCTCAAACAAGTAAATAATGCTCAAAGTTACTGGCTGTCACAACTTTCCTCGTAATTTTGTCTACTAGTTCTCAGTATGTTATACACTGAATTCTTTAGGTTAGCTTTCTAATCTATGTAATAATGTCGTGTGAATAAACCAAGATTATGCGATATTTTTTGCAAATGCTGACTTTCCAGTAAATTCTTCAATGCTTATAAATTCCTATTACAGCCAAAGTGCATAACCTGTACCAAAATTTCACCTTTATCTATTTTCTCATCCAATATTTCCTTAAAATAAAATGGTTGAACTTGACATTAATAAACAACACTTCGTGTTTTTATATTGTTATCAAACAATTATCTACAAATTGAATCTCACGTCCAAATGGTGTAGTGTCGACAAGAAAACGTGACTGGAAAATCCAACTAAATAACTTGGTTAAGTAGGTAAAAAAGGCCAATACAAAAGAGTCGACCCTCCCACCCTTTCACGTTCTAGTACTATATCGGGGGTACGTGCTCTGGAACAAAGGATCGTCTTCACTTGTTTAGCGCCTTCGACAAAGGGCGTGCTTGCTTTGTTCCATGCGGGGTAATTAGGGTGTGGAGCATTTCTGGTTCAAATATCACTGCTAATTTTAAGGGATCTAAGGAATTTAAGAACAATTAAAAAAGTGGTTTTGTGGATTGAGTTTTGAAAAAAAATTAATATGTTTAATAATCCATCTGTAACTTTGTGCCGTCGTCCTGGATTTTCAAGATGCAGCTCTTATTAATTTAAAAAGTATTCAGATTTTTATCATTTTACACCATTTAATTTCATACTTTTCATGTCAGAGTTGAAATAAGTACTAAGAAATAATATGCGACTAAGAATCATACCCTGAGGAACTCCATATTCAAATTTTATTGGAATAATAACAGCAATTTTTACTTTTTGAATGCTATTAGCTAGGTGGGCTATTTTTATGGTGGCTTATTTTTTATATAAACCTTTTCTGTTATATAATGTAGGTAATATAACAGGAGCTTTCTAGTTATCTAACTTGTTTTTGTCATTTTTTGGACGACTAGACTGTTCATTGATATTCAAAATCCGACATTTTTTCAGAATTAGTTGATATCACGTTGAATCCCCTCTTAAAATTAACACATACATGACTGTTTTGTCGAATAAAGATCTTGAATATATTATGAAACAATATCAATGATTAAAAACATCATTTTTCAGTTGCTGAAGCTCTCTTAATAAAAAAAATAATGTTTTTGATGTCAAAAGTGTAATTTCACTAAACTAACCTATTATAATATTTGTATTTATTCGCCCATATCACACGTTTTAAATAATAGGATCGACAATAATTCACTGTACCAATTCCCAACACAAACAGGACTTTTTTGTAAAATATATAGGAAATTCATTTTAGATACTAGTTATAACTACAAGAATATAACCAAATATTGTTTATAGATGTATTTGACAAACTGGTGGAAAAATGCTGAGCCAGACACAAGCTACCAGGAAATAAGCAACGCAGCAAAAGTTAACAAACAGTTCGTGGATGGGTGATCAATCGACATGACGTGTGTTTGTATCTGCAGACAGGAAACTGTTAGTGTTTACTTTCGCCTGAGCAAACATTCCAGGAAGAATCCACGTTCAAGGGTTCTCTTTATGTCAGCTTATTTAGTTAGAAGAGTCGCGTCAACAAAAATGTTGACACGATGGGTCATGGATAAAAGTCAATTTTATCCAAGGATCATCTAGTGAAGTGACCAGGTGACGTACGGTTTTAATCCATGACTCTGGAGATTGTCGATGTCCAAGTTAGATATTCCTGCTATCTAATCGTTTTGAAATTTACTGGTTACTTAAAGAAAAACAAGGTAATATATGAAATGGAGAGGTAATAGAATAAAATATAGGTAATAAAGAACATACTAGTTGTCTGGAGTCCCGATGGCCGAGAGAGAGAGAGTAAGAGTCAGAATTTGGATCTGAGTCAGGGACATCGAAGGTCCTGAGTCTGAGGAGTATAAAAGTATAAATAATATTTTTTTATTAGCAACATCGACTTTGTACTGTATCGACTCTCCCCATTATTCTGTTTGATGGGTTCCAGTTGACCTCGAATACTGGCTGGCAATAGCGCAGCGTAGTGGGTACGGCGGTTATCGCAAGATATCAAGCAACGTCGAGCGTGGCTGCTGCTTGGATGCGTGACCGCTAAGCGATCCTGTGCCCTTGCAAGCAGTCCACCTGCTAGGCTTAAAGGTGGTTAGAAACTTACCTCTAAGCCGTTGGTCCCCAGATTAAATGTTAGAGAGGGCTTCTTAGCCCTAAATTCGTCTGGTAAATAAGACATTCTTTCACTTTCACTTTAAAAAGGGACGGTCTCTCCTTTAAAAACTCAGCTTGGATGTTTATACCCGCAATCAAAAACTCTTCCAACTAGTAGTTCCACTATCCTAATCCGCGCAACCCTGTATCTCTGGTGGTATTTAATTCTTGAAATTACAGCAATACGATGTTCCGAAGAACCGACCAAAGGATTCCTTTGTCCGTTATAATGTTAGTCCTACACTGATGAGTTTCCTCTCCACGTTATCGCAAAATACTAGGAGATGATGTTACTGCTGAAGATTGGCTCTTATCTGTCACGCCCTGAGGGAAAATCAGGAGAGGAAGCACTCTGTGGGGGGTTTCCGACTCTATCGACCTTTCACCACACAAACAACTGAGACGTTTATAATCTAATCAGTTGTTTTGTGCACTATAGATAGAAATTCTCAAGAGGCTGGAGATTAGATTGCCGTGGACAGAAACGAGTCAAATCTGAAGTGAGAGTGCACCGTGCTTTTAAAGCACGGATTTAAAACTCCACTGTGCTTTTAAAGCATACAATTTAAACTCCACCTTACTTTTAAAGCATGGATTTAAAACATCCAGAACGTATACTATTCATTATGCAAAACAAAACGAGTCAAGTCTGAAGTGAGAGTGCATAGTGCTTTAAAAGCATGGATTTAAAACCCCGCTGTGCTTTTAAAGCGTGGATTTAAAACATCCAGAACGTATACAGTTAATTATACAAAACAAAACCAATTTCTTAAGGAGTTTTGATAACTACGATTTCTAGATTAAGAATAACATAACATTTCTGTTTGTAATTAATTTATCAAAGTTAACAGTAGGCTCCTCTTGGAGAGTTTTATTTTAAAACCTATTATCTATTTTTATACACTTACAATCAGCCACTCAAATCTCAGCAACATACCTGAAAGCAATAAAGTGCTATTAGTAAACGCGATACATATAACATACTAAAAAGCACCAAACAGTAATTAAGGAAATAATACATCTGCAACAAGAATTACAAAGTTTACAAAATTAAACCATATTCTCTGCCCATAAATGTAGAGATATTCCTATGTACCTTGAATTCCAAGGCATTGTGATCCATTACGCAATAGTGAATCCGGCTCAGTAGGTAGATTTTGTGACATCAGAAATATTAATAACTTACTTCTTATGACAAACAATTTATAAAATATCATTAGCATCCCAGAAAACGTTTTTTGTCCTTAAATTACAGAGCTGTGGATAAAACAAATTAAATTTTATACAATTTAAAAAATATATAAAAATGGAAATGGGGTTCATATCCGGTGAAGTAACGTAGCCATTTTCCGTGTTACCGTAAGGGCAATTCCGATAGGCTGATATAGTATACATCAAAGCAAAACTTTCTCCTCAGCAGGACCTGGCCAAACAAACGGTGGCAGACAAATAAAAGCCTAGGAGTAGTTACAGCTCATCATTTACCTTCTGCCGGCAAGGTACCCGGCGTGACTGTTTATTGACCACTCGCCGTGGCCGATTGGAGACCAGACGCTGATCCTTCACTTTCTCCAGCATTCCCATGGCGCTAGTCAACCTCTGACCGCCGCCGCCGAGACATCTTGACACACTTCCCCCCCCCCCCCAAACACATCGCGCCACCCACGACACCAGGTTCGCGAGGTCTGCTCACAGACAGTAAGGTCAGTCGCCGCAGAAGAAAGAACTTAGTTCGAAATAAACTGTAGGAAGCTGAATTATTGTTGGTATGTTATCAGAACATATAGAGTAGTATTAAATCAATTTGAATTTTGAGAGCCAAAAAACCCGAAATTTTCCGATATTTTTTTTATTTTGGCTTATAACTCGTGAAGGGTGGGGTTTTCACGAAAAGTCACTCACACCATTTTTAATGCTAATAAAATATTCTACAATTTACGCCCAACGGCAGCTCTGTGGGTCCATTAGCTTAAAAGCTACTAGACTTCATCAAGTGATTTTGCTTCTTCAAAACCTTTAAATTTTTGAGCCGAATATATAAATAAGTTTTCACAAAGGGTCACCTACACCCTTTTTAATGCTGATATACAATTATAAAATCAATCAAAGTCAATAAATAGCTCTATAACTACTGGACATAAAGTGACTTTTCTTCTCCAAAATCTTGACAATTTCGAGCCGAATATATAAATACGTTTTCACAAAGGCTCACTGACACCCTTTATAATGCTGATAAAATATTCTAAAATCAATCAAAGTCAATAGCTCTAAAGCCACTGGACATAAAGTGATTTTTCTTCTACAAAACCTTGAAACCATATAAAATAAGTTGAAAATGTAATGGTATTTTTTTGCTCTTTAAAGTTAAACTAAAGGATTTACAAGCTGTAAACTTGGTTTAAAACTATTCTAATTCGTTCTTACGACATACCAAAAATTCCTTTTCTTGCAATTTTTTTGGACCTTTACGCACCAGGTGACTGGCTTTAGGACTTTTTTGCGCGGTTGAGAAATGCGTTTCCCTCACTCCTGGAGTCTTGTAAGTATCCCTGACCAAGGAACAGTGCAGAACTATCAGACAAGGAATGTATGGAATTCTCACGTTTATCTTTCCTAGACATTCACATCCGGTTCACGTGTGGCGTATTCCGTTGGCACTAAATTGGTATCAGCTTCGAGTCTGCTTTAGTAGGGTTCGTGGAGCCAATACATTTGTAGCCTCGTCTTGGAGTCAAAATTTCGCAATCTCGCAATTGGTTAATTCTGGTGTAGCTACACCACAGGACGGTCCAGTGAATAGAGCTTACGAACATTATAAAGGAAGATTTTATGGTTGTTAACTATGCTGATCAAAATTAGAACGTTTAATAGAACTAGAATTTAGTCAGCGATTGATCTTAGGCAAAGCATATTCTGTATTATCAATGCGGTGTAATAAATTATTATTATAAGTCCTGAAAGGCTAAAAATATTGTTTAATGTACATCCCTCTGTACTTCGGTATGCAAGTAGTATTAGATTATACTATAGTCTATCTATCTATACTAGATTATATTTACCTATTTTTATATTTTGTATAGCTAATACTACATTACCACAGCGCCCAGTCCCTCTCTTTAAGGTAACGCCCTCTCTTAATGTTTTGGTTGGAAATTGTTTTATGTGAAATTTATTGCTCTTTCTGATAACTTCCCAAATTAAATAAAGTAGTCAAATTTTTTTAATCACGTCAGGTGAAATTATAGGCATTTAAAAAAACGGTTGAAGATACAAATGTGAAATTTTATAATAAGCTATAGTTTAAAGGAATGATATATTTTTTTATTTATAAAAAAACGTTATTACATCACATTAAAAAAAATTATTTTTAGTTAAAAATATATAATTTTCTTAGGTCATAAACAAATGAAAAACATTCATGTAATTACTGTAAAGTATTATATTTTAATCATCATTCATTTTTTGTAATCCGTTAAAAAATTCCTAAATTTTCAATTTTTAAATGCCTATAATTTAATGTGGAGTGATAAAGAAAGTTTTTTACTTTTTGTGTTGAGGGAAGTTATCTGAAAGAGCTTAACATAAAACAATTTACAAACCCAAAATAAACTACAATACTTAAAAAAACATACCACTGATGGGTTGCTTCAGCTATTACCAAATATAGCCAAACGCAACGAAATTCTGGTAGTACTGATTTCGTAAAATGACGTTCACGCAAAGCTCATGAAACCTTTACATAATAGATTAATACTGTCTATTAGAAGTTTTAAATTTTTTCCTCGTTAGATTCTGATCACGATGCTGCAATGAAACATTGTACGTCCACCTAAAAATTATTAAATAAATTAACCGAACGTCACCATATTGTTTCTCCTAGCAAGAAACGTTGAATGGCAGGGATCTACTGGTTTGTTCTGTTACCAGCATCAACGCGCAAGAATTTATAATAAATCTGATATTGAAGCTAAACTTGTCAACTTTAGAGGAGTTTAAATGAAATTACAACTTTGCTCCGCTTGAGTTTAACTACTTTTGACAAGTTTGTTCATAACGCGACCCTCTGATGGCGAGAAGCTGATGTTTTTATTAAGTGAATATTCGTCCATTACGTGGAAAACACTCCTATAGACACTGGTATTTTGTCTTACTGCCGTCATAAACTCTGTTTGGAATTTAATAACTCCGGAGAATTTACACTTAAAAGTTCTATACTTATGGATGAAAACAACTACACGATATTATTCAGATATTTAATTACACGAAGAGGTTAATCGAGTTGCAGTTAGCTCCCGGGATTAGTAGAGACCGAGATCCACTCCGACTGCAACTGGTGTTTGGTACCCGTTCCTTCTCGTGATTTATGTTCAGTAGCTCCAAGATTTATGTCCAAGAGGTCAAACACATGTCGTTAACTGGGCGAGAACACCACGTCATGTCGCTTCGGAAGCTACAGCTATATTCCTGGACTGATATAAGTACCTACTTTATTTCCATACCACGATTATTGTGTATCCGTCTTTGATGCTTTGATCTATTTTTGTAATGTAATTACTTTAATATTTTACAAGTTCAACCGTTTTGTTAGTGAATTATGTAATACAAAAAAATAAAATAATAATAATAAAAAATGTAAATAGCCCCACAGAACAGTCGGGATTAACATAAAAAACATTATCTACATCAGTAATGTGGTCACTGTGAATACCGTGATCGACATAAGTAACAAGATCTACATCAGTAATGTGGTAACCGTGAGTGCCGTGACCAACGTAAGCAACAAGATCTACATCAGTAATGTGGTAACCGTGAGTGCCGTGATCAACGTAAGCAACAAGATCTACATAAGTAATGTGGCACCGTGAGTACCGTGATCAACATAAGCAACAAGATCTACATCAGTAATGTGGCACCGTGAGTACCGAGATTAAAATAAACAACAAGATCTACATCAGTAATGTGGTCACTGTGAGTACCGTGATCAACATAAGCAACTAGATCTACATCAGTAATGTGGTCAAAATAAGCAGCGAGATCTACATCAATAATGTGGTAACCGTGAGTACCGTGATCAACGTAAGCAACAAGATCTACATAAGTAATGTGGCACCGTGAGTACCGTGATCAACATAAGCAACAAGATCTACATCAGTAATGTGGCACCGTGAGTAGCCTACCGTGATCAACATAAACAACAAGATCTACATCAGTAATGTGGTCACCGTGATTACCGTGATCAACGTAAGCAACAAGATCTACATCAGTAATGTGGTCACCGTGAGTACCGAGATTATCATTAACAACAAGATCTACATCAGTAATGTGGTCACCGTGAGTACCGTGATCAACGTAAGCAACAATATGTCTGATACTTCTCCAATTCAAGTATCTACTACTCGAACGGTTCATCAGATGAAAATGTCTAATTTAAGAGTGGAGATAATAAAGATTATATTTATTATGTATACATATTTAGAACACATATTACAGAAGAAGTAAACTTGTTATTGTGAAACTAAGAAATTCTTTTCAGGTTCGACTCTGAACCTCTCAAGATGTAGAATTTGGATATGGACAAGACTAATGGTGTGCATGCTCAGTAACCACGGAGCATCAGACGCATGCGCAGTAACCACGTAGCATCAGGCGCATGCGCAGTAACTACGTAGCATCAGGCGCATGCGCAGTAACCACGTAGCATCTGGCGCATGTGCTAAAAACAAAGATCTGGGTATTGCCTTACACATATCTTAGTTCTCTAAATCCAATAAAAGACCTTTTCTCCTGATTCACCGTGACAGCAAGATCCTGATGGCGCGGTCATATTTCTTAGCGATAACTCCCTCTGGGTGACAAGTCTTGTGTTTGAGGCTACACTGGACAATCCGGTTTCTCTTTTATTAGGAGGAATTACCAGTTAAAGAAGAAAGTTTTAGTTATATCCGTCTGTCCAGCAGGAAATTTGTATAACCAAGACACACACTTAACAATACAACTGTGATGATTTATAATAACAAATATTTTAAAATACTTTCAAGTTCTTAGAGAAAATAAAAACAATTGTATTTCATAAAAACAGGCGTTTCTTGTAAGAATATCACTTCAAAATTACGAAATGGACAGAATTGGATGTTAGTTTCCGAAAAAAAGAAAAGGAAGAAACCAAAATGGTCAAAATGTGTTCTCCGCTTTCAGTGTCAGATCGTCGAACCGTAACGATCAAGCTATGGGGTCTTTTATTACTGGCCATAATCTACTATCAACGTAATAATAATTATACTTAATCGCCTAGAAGTCCAAATACGTATTTTAGGCAAACATAAACTTGTTTTTGTAGTGTGGTGGGGAAAAGCTCTTAAAACAAAGAGCAACTGCTGCATAACATACACAATTACATTAACAGGCCCAATGGCCATTGAATTAGGTCAAAACCAAAACCTTCACGTAGAGTCAGAAATTCCGATATTATATCCGCAAAACTTCTTATCAACACAAATTCCATCCAAAAATTATAAAATTTTAACACCTATACATAGACCCGTGTCATCGTATGAGTCAATACACTCGATTCCAATACATTGCAACCTAATAATTCAACCTCCAAAGCTTTTCAAAACTACTGGACTGTACCTCTATAGTCATAAAATGTTATAAAGTAGTCTCTGAGTTTATATAGCAGTATACTGCAATAAAAACTTCCATCCTTCTACTGACTAACTATTAGTTATCTTATACAGACTAACGTCAAAGGAAAGAACCCCCTGCTCTATATCAGTATGACAAGTACAATATATAAAAACGCGGTGTAGTGTTTTGTCACGTAATAAAATCTTGTCCTGACAAAATAACGCAGGGGATTTATCTGCCGCACATAAAGGGTCAGATGACACTGGGGGGGGGGGGGGGGGCACAAACACAGCCATGAAAAGGGAGGAAGGCAGGCAATAAATAAAATACGCTTTATAAATCACACATGGCTTGAACACACTCTCGATTTCCTCCGTTTGCAGACCCAAAAAACTTACAGTTTGTGTTCGAAAAATTGCTAGGCTCCTATATTTTTGTGTACTTGTGAAAAGCAAAAAGGCCACGCTGCAATGTTAAGGAAATGTAGTAATTGTAACGATGTAATTAGTTAAAACCCCATAAAATTCATTGTAAACGTCAAATTAATGAATCTTACACAACCCATGTTCAGGACATAGTATAGCATTTGCTGGTTCTATTATTAAAGAATTTTCACAGGATTGTAGTTATTTACTGCACAAAACGAGGCCGTTTTAAATTACTTTATGTTTGACTGCTTTAAATGAAATGAAAAATTCTTTATTTTTACAGGCAAAGTTAGGGCCGCATGGCCCTTTCTTACACTTAACCTGCGACAACGTAAAATTTAAAAGATTACATAAATAATATTATCTTAAGAATAAAACTAAAAATAATAATGATAATAAAATAAAGAAACAATTACATTTACACAATATGGTGAAATTAATGTAATATTTTAACATGTTATAATTAAAATTTAACATATTAATAAATTAACTATCTTTATTATTCCTAGAACATATAAAATAAAATTATATTTTTAATATACAGATAAATTAAAGTATTTATTGTTCATGAATCCTAACTTTTATCACACAATCTCACATTCATCCCTCTACCAGTGTCACGCCCACAGCGTCTCAGACCGGAACTGCCTCGGCCAACCGCTCAAGACACATATCTTTCAGTTTCGCCTTCGCCACAAACCGGGAACGGCTATCGATGGAAGTAATTGTTTGGGGAAGGGCATTCCACAACCTACAAGCCATTATTACATGGAGTGCTTCTTACACCTAAATGAGACACAAATTAAAAATATTCAGAAAAATATCTTGGAAAACCACATATCAATATTGAATGAACTAGTTTTAGAATTTTGATGGATCTTTGATCTTTTAATTTTAGAATATTTGACTGGATATAGTACGGTGTGATGTGCTGCTCCCGTCTCACATCGTAAACGTAACGTATACAATAGTTTTGAGTTCTTTGCAACTTCTCACTAAGTACTATGGTCATATCATTGATCACGGAGTTACAGTAATTGAAATAAAGAAACTCTGTTAATAAACGACAATGCTGAGGAAGTTTATTTCGCAAGAAGAGTATTCAACAATAGTCCACCAAACTATACTGTAGAAGATTAATTGAAGTAGACAGTAGTGCAGAAGATTAATTGAAGTAGACAGTAGTGCAGAAGATTAATTGAAGTAGACAGTAGTGCAGAAGATTAACTGAAGTAGGCAGTAGTGCAGAAGATTAACTAAAGTAGACAACAGTCCAAAAGATTAATTGAAGTAGTCAATAGTTCAGATGATTAACTGAAAAATCCAGTAGTCCAGATAATTAACAGAAGTATGCAATAGTCAAGACAATTATCATATTTCACTTTCTAAAATAATAAAATATATATACATGTGGATGTTTTAGGTACATGTACAGGTGGAGTTGTATTAAACCTAAAACCTGCTGCATCCTTTTCAAATCTTGAAAACTGGTTAACAATCAAAAGTACAGTCAACAGTTTTATAAGATCACAGACTAGAGTGTTCTCGAGTTTTATGATCACAAATCGTTAGTAGCCCAGTTTATTTTAGAGTGTTCTCAACAAATCATGTATAATTATCTATTGTTGAATTTACTGCGTAACAATACTGGCAATACATACAAGATAATTCACAGTATTCACGGTATGTTTTGTAGTTTCAACATATAACTAGATAAAAGTAAAACGTCTTTGCCCTGCATTTGTACATCCAATATTTATAAGGTACAGGATTACAAAATGTATACATCTTTCATTGCGTTTATGTATACATCATTTTTCACGTATACACAAATGAAATACTGCATTTGTGAATAAATAATACAGACAAAACAAATTAAAATGACACTCCCACGTTACAATATCAAAAAAGACGTTGTTGAACTTGTTACACTTACATAAAGCGGAGTTGTACATTAATCTAAGCATTCTAAAGTTGGCGCATTCAACTTAGATGTCAAAGGCAGCTTTATTATAAATTCCGTTTCGCTTTACAGACACTATATACGTCAAAACTACTTAATATCGTTTATACTGCAAAAGACTAAAGACATTTTGTAACATCGGATTAAATTCCATATATTTGTTAAAGATAATTATATTTCTATATGTTGATACCATATAGGTATTTACAATAGCGTGACCATGGAAAATGGACTTTTTTTCATGGGTTGGGCATTTATAGCCAAGTATTATTATCACAGGTGCATATAAACTGGGGGGAAAGTATATTATTGTATTATATTGATGCCTTTCGGGCATTATTGCGCAGGGGCATCACGTGATCTGGGATTCGACTTTTGCAAGCTCGAGTTAATTTTTTTTTCTAAAAGAGCAAGCAGTGCGCAGCACTGCGCAGTGGGCAGGCATCGTTGACAGGATTAACATAGTAGTCACTATCATTTCAGTAACTTATCACTTACCTTAACGAATTGCTTGCACGTAAGATAACGAACATCCAACACAAAGGTGTGCCATTACCACTACTGAACTAGGAGGTTAAGAATAGACACGGAGGAACAAAATAGTTCAAAATGGCGTCCCTTCTTTATTTGAGAGAGCCGCGGAGAAATACCAAACTGTCAAATATGGATAGTGTTGCCAGAGGTACTGTCAAAAACAGAGTTTTCAGAGGATTTAAAAAAATCGTAACTACTTTGATTTTCGTTGCCGACGAATTTTTTCTTCACTAGTGTTTTCAGGAAAAATTGTAGTTTTCAGGGGAAAAAAATGAACATACCTTTCCATGGTCACGTTATTGTAAATTGATACCATATATTTTTTTTCTGATATGTATATAACATTATAAATGTGAAAGTTGTTTGGTTTTCACGCGTAAACCATTTCACTGATTGTACTGAAATTTGACATGAACATTTTTACGATTCCAGTGATGAATACAAGCCTATTTTTATTTCGAAAATCCCTCCGGGCTACGCCTCAATTGTCTTTATAATAGCAACCAATCCCACCTTGGTCTCTAAAGTTGTGTAATATAAATTGAATGACCCTGTCAAATGTAATCAACCGTTCTGTGTAAACATTGTTTAGTATTTTCAACCTTAGAAAATGTCCTAAAATACGAGATAGTCAGAATTTGACTCCGAACACTCCCTCTGAACGAGTCGGCAAGAACAATGCTAGATGAAAGTTTGCTAGGCTGTGGTTTTGAACTATGTACCAATTCCAGCTCAAAATGTACTAAAATAATAACAATATTTTTCAGTTTATAAAGAAACGCGTATTGTCATTGTTAGTATAGTTTTAACTGTACATTTTATCAAATACTAAGTATTTGATCTAAAAGACAATATAATAACTTTTACTATACATTTAAAGACTGATATGAAACCCTTCTTAGTTCACTTTTGACAGATCGTGAAACAAGGCAAAATAAAGTAAGAACAAATCATACTAAGAATAAGTTACATTACAAAGGCCATAACGATATACTTTTTGAGGACAATTCTTTATCGTGGCAACAAGGCAAACTCAACGTTGGCGAAGAAAGTGTTTTATAATTCATTCGAATCAGCAGAGGTCACTCACGTGCAAGCCTACTAAATTGCGTGTAAAGCAGCGGGTAACTTCTAGCAGTGGACATACAGGTATAACCGTCGGTTACTATACATTTAAAGACTGTTATGAAACATAAATTAGTTCCTTTTGGACAAAAATAGGTTTTTACAGCTGTGATTGTATTATATTATGTTTCTTGATCGGGAAAGAGGCAATATCAGTGACAGGCTATGTCAAAAAATACTAAAATCGAAGTAAATTACAATGACCATAAAATATACACATTTTAACATATTTTCTTGATCGTGGAAAGGAGGCAAATTCAATATTGGCGTTGGAAATTATAATTCGTTCGAACCAGAAGTGCACATAGAGGTACAGTAACTACGAAATTGCGTGCGAAGCCGCGGGTAACTGCTAGTATTTAAAATGACTATGACACAAAACAGCTGCTCTAACAGTGAAATGTCGTTAAATAACTGGCGGAAACTGAAGATTGAATAATGGTTTTATACGTTCTTTCCGAAAAACGTACATGCACATAAGAAGACTTTAATGTCTGTGTTATATATACCTGTATGTGTGTGTTTGTTTTTTTGTACATTAAATAACTAGTATGTCTAGTGAATTTCCACTCTTTCTATTATTGAAGTTTTTATATAAAAAAATCTAGTGAACACCAATTTTGAACTCTTATTTGACCAGTATCATTATTTTACTAACCCCCCCCCCCACCCATTCGGATTAAGCCGTCTCATTGTTGGTATCTTAGAAAGTATTTTTTTTTAGTCAAAAGTAGAGGCCGATTCCCTTTTAGGCCTTATTCTGTCCGTCCTCATGGGCCACTGGCCTGTGCGAGGATCTTATCAAACAGAATACAGGGAAGAGTCGATACAGTACAAGGTCGATTGTACTGATAAAAAGTGCAACGGTCACAAACAGGATTTGAAGCTGCGCTATCTTTAACTCAGACTCAAGTCCAACGACTTAGACCGCTCGGCTATCGGCACTCCCAATCCTTATAATGAGTCCTTAGCTTTAATAAAATCGTGGAAACTAGACGTCTTAGGCTCGGACAAGCAAATGAAGATCACAAAGGTCTCCGTCAGACTTGGATCTTTTTGAGAGTATTTATAATAAAAGTACTAATTAAGAAGATTGAAGTTCTCATCGCAGTGTCATTCCCTTTTAAGTTTCGCAATTGACTTTTCGAACAAAAGTTAAACTTTTCACAAGTTTCACCCCGTCCTCCTCAGATGTTTAATCGTCTGTCTTAAAGATCAGACGTCCTGTGAATCCAGCCGAAGAAAATCACACTTTTAAAATTCCATTATTTCAGTGTTTGAAGTCCTTGTATAAGTGATCTACTACTTCTTCATTTAAAGTTTGTTATTGACGACGGAAGGTTTGAAAGGATAACAAGATTTCGGACATTTGCCAAGTTAAAGTTATAAAAGGTATTTCACAACGTTTCGAGGATTGGAATCTATCTTCTTTGTCAGGTGAAGGGGGTATTAATACATACATAAATAATGAAGAGAAAGAAGTCATCTTTCCGTTCTTTACTTCTCTTTTTTCGTTTTTTTATGTATTAATACCTCCCCCACCTGACGAGGAGGTTAGATTCCAATCCTCGAAACGTTGTGTTATACCTTTCAAAATCTTAACGATGGCAAATGTCTGAAATCCTGTGATCTACGACTATTGAAGCGGAAATAAAATTATCTCTAAGCTAAAGATTATGTTTCCAGTGAATTTTCGTTTTCCGTCTATGTCCTCTTATTTGGTCATAGGGTGAATTTCTTACCGAGAATGGGAGGGTGGAGGGTCAGCAGATCTTCCATTTTGAAGTAAGTGTGAAACCATATATTAGGTGTGTAAAAGGTGGTCAGCACCATCATGTATCGCCCAATAGCCATAATTGCGAATTAGGGTGAAATTAATATGTAATTGATCCTTATGGCGCAAAAAGTTTTGAGTACCAAATGGTGCACGCAAACAATAAAGGATTTTGCTTTTTGTTGAATTTTTATCACAAAATACAAAACCATACTTTGTGTGTTTGCCTTGCCTTGAGATAAAAATGAGTAATCAAATCGGTACTGTGTGTTGCAATATTTCACAGGTATGTCTTGTAACGGATCCTGATGTTTCCTACAATATTGGTGATAGGAACGAATATGATAGCTAGCTCTGGTTTCCTATTGCACAGGCTCTTTGTGGTGTACCGCTTGGAGGTGTAATATTCCCAGTTTTCTTCACACTTTTTTCTAGGCCAAGCGGAACTAATAACAGCGATTACTAAAGAGTTCAATTTGTGTAGATGAAACCCCCAGTAATATGACAAAATATTTATTATACCACTAACTAAAACCAACTAAAATATTTCAACATTGGAATTCCAGAACAAACATTCCTTGCTTATATTTCCCTTACATTTTGTAAATTTCAAAAATCACAATTCCCATTAATAAATACAGGCTGTGTAATATAATTAAACATAATTATTTTAAAATATTTTTTTCATAGGCCCTATTACAAAAATCTTCCTGTCCGAAAGGGAAGCAAAACATAAGAGCCAGCTGTAATAAAATGATCTTGAGTTTTTCCCAATGAGAACAATATTAAACCTCATGCATTTTACGCCCTTATTTTTATCGCATTGTTTGGGAGGTGTCTCATTTTAAGGATACAATTAATACGTATCTAAATGCTCTTTTATTGTTTTAAGAGTACACTTTGTGAACATGATGAACTACGAATTTTTTTTAATAACCCATTAAAATATCAAAAACTAAAAAGCGTTTGGATGCTTATTAATTATAACTTAAAAATGAGACAAATCCCAAAATTTTACGACTAAAAATAAGGTCATAAAAGTGCATGGGGTTTTACATTGTTCTAATAGCTTTACAATCAAAATGGCTGGCTGTATGCAGGGGATTTCCCCCTCGTCTATGTCCTAAAGAACATGAATGCTAGATCGATTTTTAGTTTCACATAAAGTCTACACACTACACAATAGTCGCGGAATCAGTTTGTTCTATTTACATCCTTTGTCTGTAAAGTGAGAGCTCTAAAATAACACTGCAATCACGTATAAGGGAGTAAAATGGTTTTATGTTTGTCATTAGTCTTCAATGACACTCAAGATGATTACAATACAGTCGGCTCTTGTTAGATGGAAAAATAAACTACTTGTATGTATTTCGTTTTTATTTACAATTTTAGTACAAAGCATTAGCCGAACTACGCGTCTTCCAGAATAATATCATTTTTTATAGTATTGATCCAATTACATTTCTAAACAAAACCCGTTTTATGGCTACAAAACAAAATGTGTTTTGTAATGCTATTCTCAACATCATTTTATTACATGAACGTTGAGTTTAGCTCCAGTTCATCTTCCTCTTGGTGCTGCGTCTGAAGTGTGACGCTGTCATAAACTTGACTCTCCTGGAATCTGGAGTCATGTTCGTATGAAGAGTCTTAATAAGCGACCAAGAAGCTCAAAAAACGAACTCTGCGTCTTTTCGACATCAGAGAAACCATTACTAAAAATATGTTGTAATGTAGGTAAGGCATTCTCATTTAAGGGACCACTTTTAATATCCCTATCTCCGCCATGTGAATATATGTACCGATGACTAAAAAAGCTATTAAAGATACAGGATTGACATTTTGCATGTATTGACATTGACTCTTTACACGCCAAAGAGTTTTGTAAAATAAACTATAATTTTGTATTTATGAGTTTTTATAGCGTTAAAAAAGAAAATTGAACATTTTTTGGTAAGAGATAATTTGGCAAACCCTCTGGTATAAAGTTGTGTTATGGTAGCCTAAAGATGCGTAAAAAATGGCATGTCTGTACTACTAACGGTTACTGAGATAAAAATATACATATACACTAAAATTACAGTTGCGGGTAACAAAGAAAATGGGGGAAAAATAAAAATTAAAAAGTTGTAATGAACAAGTAAGTAAACTATACTGCCTGAAGTTTCTCTATTGCATATTTATTTATTAGTGTCATCTTTTAATGTGTTTTTAAGGGCCCTATAAAGCTTTTCCGTTCTTCATATTCTGAAAGATGAAAAAGAAGTGAAATACGCAGATAAAGGTGCTAGGCTTATGGTTTTTCAATACCTCTGTTGTATAAATGCTTTGAAATGGTCTGAATATGTAGCTTATTTTGATTTTAAATGTGTAATATTATGGTTGCTAAGATAAAGCTTAGGCTTTGTAAATAAAAAATGAACGTGTCCGAAAGTTCACACACATTCATACTTTTATGGCTTTTTTAAATCTAAAAACATGTTTCATTTAGTACATATAGTCAGTCTTGGCAAGTAAAATTATATCGTTTATGATTTTTAATTATGTAAGTTCTTCATATATTATTAATATAAGTTTTGTGGCAGAACGAGGAGATGAATACATTTATTTATTTATTTTATGTTAATTGTGTTAAATGATAATAAACACAAGTTAGTCAAGTTATGATAGTTAAAATGAAGCTGTAACACGAAAAAAGTACAGCTGTCAAACTTTATCATTTATGAGCCGTGGTGTTCAATTCCTCTAAAATAAGGTTGATCGTTTAGCATTATCATTGAAGTAGTACTGTAAAAAGAAATACTAGCATTGGTGTTATTTATATTTTCATTATTAGGATATTTCAGGCTATTTAAAGACTGCAAACACGAAAAAACAAAAAAAAGAGTTTTAAGTGGTCTGCTCCCCTACGATGTTTTAGACATGATGAGATCCTAAAGTACGGTGGAGCATCCCGGCGTAGACCGAATTCCCAGAGTAAGAAGACATTGAGTACGTGCTAGAGTACAGAGAATGAGTCACACTCCTCGATCACGAATGGAACCTAGATTGGCTTTCTCCGACCGGTAAGTCACCGTGTAACCGGTCCAGTCGCGTGTGTACGATAGAGTGTGGTGCGGGGGGCGAGGGGGGAAGTGGGTCAGGATAGTTCAGACCTGTGAGGTGTCGGCTGGGCCGTGGAGAAAGTGATGTGGGGTGAGCAGCTTGTAGTGGGACAACCATAATTATGCAGATTAGCGCTTGGTCTGCAAATGAATACCGGACCTTGTGTCTGTTGTCACCAGAAAAATTAGTCAATTTTTGGTACGAAACGTTCAAAGGCTCGCAATAAACTGACGACGGAGCGATTCGTCTGTTTAGTTAGTCCCATACGTCAATGTTAATTTAAAACGATGCTTATGACGTACCTAGACGAGATGATTTGACGAAACAAAAAGTATTTAGAAGCTTATGTACGTGATCAAAATTTTGATATTATAATCACGCAATTGTGAATAAACTTGAAAAAAAAAACAATCGCAAAATTTCAAACAACAGAAAAATTAATTGGATACTGGATTCAAAAGACAGTGCTTTAACTAATAAAATTATGTAAAAATCGTACGAATTTGGTTAAAAATTTGGACAAGACTATCTTTCGAAATATACATTGGATATGTGGGACGATAGCCTTGGGGTACTGCGCCCTCTTAAATACATATTCTGTAAATAAAAAACCTGTTTTTAATAGAAATTTGTATGGTCCTTCTGGAGCTGGATAACCTGTAAAAAAAAATAAAGAACACTTTTTGACAACTTGCATGGTTTCAATAAATGAGGGCATATGTATTTTAGTTTACGATGTGAACATTGTGAACATGAACAATTTATCCAGGAACCTTTATTAATCTTTAAAATGTTGTCTTTACTTAAAAGATAATAAATTTTTATTTAAGATAATTTCCAGTTGTGCCTTTCAAATGTACGAAATATGACTAGAATTAAATGACTTTATGCTTGAAAAAGAAGATCTTGTACGTATTATTAGATTTTTGTGCCGCAGTATAATAATTTCGAAACTTTTTTAAGTTGGGTCCCCAGTTGAGGCACTGCAGAAGGGGATTTGTTTGTACAATTTCTCAATCTTCAAACACATTTATTATGAGAGGAGAAAACCTTTTTCAATGTGTGACGCATTTTGATAAAACAAGAAGGATGGCAGGGAAAGTATAGGTATTGAAACAGATATACTGACTCCTTTCAATAAAAACGTCGAATTGAATTTACAATTTTAACAATGTTCAAGGGTTACCATTTTGAAAATAATTAACAGAGATAGGTTTCCTCTATGATATATTACTCTGTGGATCATCCCCTTCGATTTTTGAGTTGGCCCCGACTCTCCCATGTAGTGGGGGTAGTTTTGAAATCAATTCAAAAACTTCCTCGGGTAATTTTACTATAAACACTAAAAAAATTCAAATTATCACATTAATACAATGAAAATGAGAGTGTCGCTTTCCCTATATTACCCTAATACTTAATATTATAATCTTTGAAAATGCATAACTCCTAACATTTTAATTGTTTTGAAAAATTTTATTTTGTTGTGTGGGGTTGGATATAACCTGGATGCCAAGAAGTGAAAAAGGTTTGACCTGACGTTGAGCTGCATAAAGGGTCCTCCGTCGAGTTCGTACTACCTTCAGTTTTACGATGAAAAATTACGATTCTTTTAACATAAAGGAGGAAACGCTAGTATTTATATTTCGATAGTGAATTGAAACAAAACAGGACTATTTTAGAAGCTGTTTGATAAGTGGTTCATCGGATATTTTTAACGTAACTATTACGTAATTATTTCCTTTGGATGGCCATTATGGTTAATCTTGTATGACATAAAAAGGTGGGGAAATCATCTGAGGACAGCCAAGTGGCTTTGGGAATACTCAATTGGCTACTTCCTATCACAGTCCAAGGCGACGCCCAGCATGTGATACCACACTTTGTGACTGGTAGAATAGACATGTTCGATTGTTTCTCATCACTTAGTAGGCCTAATTCTTAATGACCAATAATTTGTAATTGGTGACAGTAATATAGCTTTTTTAGAATTCTACGTAAATCCTTCAACTAAAAACGTATCAAAATGATGACTACACTTTCTTACTACAACGGCACAAAAATATCACTGTGATATATTCCTCAGCATGATTTCTAGATAAGCTAAGGACTTAAATATTGTAGGATGCAGTCTGAATAGGAAAAGCGAAAAATGTAAAGCAAATTTAACTCATGCTCTGCTATTAAGTAGATACAACTAAAATCTAAATACCTACACTACTAAAGTATTTTTTTTAAACAACAAAGCTTAAATTGATCTTTTTTGTGCCTAATTATGTCTGAACCAATAGTATTTATAGTAACTATTTCAACATTTTGTAGTATTTAGGAAATACTATTTTATAGTTAAACAAATTCTATTTCAGTAATATTTTAGTACTAAGTACTAGAACTACTCGTGTTCCAGAATGACGAGCCTCTGTTTACCTTAATGAGTTATGTTTTAATATTTGACACTGACACCTGATGAAGAAGACAGATTCTTATTTTCGAAACGTCGCCGTATTTACTGCACTGAAACATTAAACGGTACCAACTGTCCGTAACGCTTATTAGTTTTTAAAATTACGACATGCTATCAAAGAAGAAAGTAACTACTTCAGATGCATTACCTAGAAATAATTAACAAACTGATTAGATTTTGAGGAATGGTTACCTTATCGGCGCACGAGATAAGGTCTTATCTTTCAAGGAAACCTAATTCTGAACGCTTGTAACCATTATCGTTACCTGTGTACAAACCGTTCAACTCAAATACATCACGTAAATATATAACTGTTTAATACAAACATTTTGTTATATTTTAAAACCATGGAATCCAAACAGTTGTACATTTTGAGTGTTATTTGGTACAAGTAGGGATTTCGAAAGATTTGAAGAGATGTCGGCATCAATCAACAAATTGGTTAACCGCCACAGTTGCGCTGCACGCATTTGGATTTGGATTCGCAGTTGGATTCCAGTGATTCGCTCCACGTGCATCATCATTTTAATTACAGCGCGATCAAATATCAACGTGTGGTTGATTGCAAGAACCTTTTATATTTATTGCACAGAATACATCGTGCAGATCGTGGCGATAAAACCATAAGGGAATTTAATCACCTGAAAGAAAAACTGAGTTTGATGAATGTAATTCGTTTGTAAAAAGACTACTTACGTTTTGTAGTTTCTCAGGGAGGTCATTATTTACTTTCTAGTTACAATGACTATTCTTTATTTAAAATTTCTTATTGACGCTGGATGAATTGAAGGATAATCTGATTTCAGGCATTCTATATTACAAAAATATAACAATACGTTTCCGCTTGGGTTCATATTCTTCAGTGCACCAGTCAGGTACTAATAAAACACTATACATTAGGACTTCAGATACCTGAAAAAGAGGTATATTTCAATCCTATAACGTAGTGTCATACTTATTGTAACATACCACGATGGCAATTGCCCAAAATAATATTATAATGATTTAGTCATACTCACACGTAAATACAGTATCTGTAGTATTGAGCTACAATGCAGCAAATAAAATATAAGTGGTATAAAACATCAAAATTTCAAAAGTAAAATAATCCAAATATCAGTTTGAATTGCCTGGGGTTCCTTGGAGAGCTTACACCGAATTCATAAAAAGATCATAATGAACTTTCTTCACGAAATGATGACGTGAAATTCACCAGAGCCCGCCTGGAAGACAACCCTTGTTCGGGGGGGGGGGGGGAGATGACGGGGAGTTAATTACATGACATGAAGTGTCTCTTGTTTTTGCAGGAGCCTTTTTGTGCCACTTCACCGCTCCACCGTCCTGGCACGTCTATCAGATATCCTCCTGGGGGGAGGGTGAGGGAGTGAGGGACGAAGGTAGGAAGGCTAGGAGGGTTGAAGACCGTTCCTTTGTTGTGGTGAATAATGAAACGTCGTCTGTAAATATCAAGGCTTTTATATCTTTGGCACCTGAAAAACTGTACTAATTTAATTTAAATGACAAAATGAATAGATCTGTTTTTGTCACAGAAGCAGGACTGAACACGTTTTTTTTTTTTTTTGGAAAACATCAATTGTTAGTTCTCCCTAACATTGGTTTCCGGTGGATATAGTCTTGTAGGCGAGGTTCTGTAGTTTTTAAGATTGTATTTAGGATAGTTGTAGGGCCAGAATGAAGCTGAATTTAGTCCCTCATGCTTACATCTAAAAAAAAACTTTAGGTTTCATCACCTAAAGTTGACACGAAGGTCAACTTTGGGTAATGAAGAAAATTGGGAAATATCAGGACAAAATATTATAAGGCCAGTAATCTCCGAGGTCAGACTATACTTAAACTGTCTGTATTTCTTTTAGTTAGACAATAGTTCAAGAGCGAGAGCCAATGAGCTTTGTATAAGCTTACAACCTAATTGTTTTTTCAGCCAAGCTGGTTTTAGTGAAGGTCGAAATGGAATGGTATCAAAAGGGTTAAAAATATGAAACGTTCATTTTGTATTAAAATTATATATTTTCTAGCTATGTGTATTTAAGCCGACCACAGACACATAACTATTATTTATATCATAGTTAGTTAACTGCATAAAAGGACAGAAAGTCACCACCTTAAGCGTCTGTAATATGGTTATCTGAATTTTTATTAACGTTTATTTATGTGTCTTAATTGTATCAAAGCAGGAAAATTTTATTCCGAAAAAAATTATTTAACATATTTTTACCCTTTTAACATCCTCCTATTTTGACCTTTACAAAAATCATTGAGACTAAAATACACTTTTTCAAAAAAAAATTCCTTTGTGTGCTCTATACAGTTCAAAGTGGCTTTCGGCTTCTAGACTGTAATATTAAGTTTAAGACACTATCCATAATACGGATATATCCGTAAGGAAGGTTTGAATCACCCAGGATTCTACTCTTGTGGTTAGCATGATTAATATACCGAGGTTATAACACTCGTCACATCAATCCATCATATGGATATATCCGCATTTAAATACATAGGTTCTTTCTGAACGTTTAAAGCACCCAGGATTCTACTCTTGTGGTTAGAATGATTAATATACCGAGGTTATAACACTCGTCACATCAATCCATCATATGGATATATCCGCATTTAAATACATAGGTTCTTTCTGAACGTTTAAATCACCCAGGATTCTACTCTTGTGGTTAGCATGATTAATATACCGAGGTTATAACACTCGTCACATCAATCCATCATATGGATATATCCGCATTTAAATACATAGGTTCTTTCTGAACGTTTAAAGCACCCAGGATTCTACTCTTGTGGTTAGAATGATTAATATACCGAGGTTATAACACTCGTCACATCAATCCATCATATGGATATATCCGCATTTAAATACATAGGTTCTTTCTGAACGTTTAAATCACCCAGGATTCTACTCTTGTGGTTAGCATGATTAATATACCGAGGTTATAACACTCGTCACATCAATCCATCATATGGATATATCCGCATTTAAATACATAGGTTCTTTCTGAACGTTTAAATCACCCAGGATTCTACTCTTGTGGTTAGAATGATTAATATACAGAGGTTTATAACCATAGATTACAATAAGACCAAATAGATGGGCTATGCCTATCTTTGCCAACATTGGGGCAGGTGAAGCCAGGTCCGCCATGTTTTCGTGGGATAGAAACTCAAAAAACTACGCTCCGATTAGTGTAAAAATTCAGTTCTCCCGTTTCAATCAACTCGTGATCTACCCTACTTAGAATAAAGAAAATACTTTTAAACTTTGTATGAGTGAAGTCAATAAGCTATGGATGCCTGTGGTATCATTCAAATGTTCAAGAAAATTTAGTTTTGCAATTTAAATAATTAAATAAAGTTGAGAATTATGTTTACATTTTAAAACTTGACATAAAAAAGTTAGTCGGCTGCTACTTTTGTTTGCCGTTTTTTGGTCAGGCAAGTTTAAAAACGGTGGAAAGTGTTGGTGAATAGTTGAAGTTTTCAGAACATATTTTCTTTTTTAATTAGCTCTTATGGTTTGGCCAGAAAGTTATTGTTTGTGAGACGTTACTTTACGAGTGCCTCGCGACCGCTTGGGCTTGGAGCTCAACGCTCCGTGCGGTCCGTGCTGGGCCATCTGTTTCCTCTTATCATACATTATAGCATATTATAAAAAGTGAGTAGAACACGCTTTATTTGTACTTGTTTACCGTAATTACTTCAAATAAAATCACATAAGTTATGTAATTAATGAAGGAATTCAATCTGAGTCAATACTCTAAACAAGTACAACTAAGAGTTTATTTGCTATTTATTTTTTGAATATATACCTATAATATGAGCTAATTTTGTATATGCGGGTAAATTATTAGATGAGGAAAACATAAATAACTTTAAACCTTATAATCCTTCAGCTCAAAAATATCCCAAAACACAATATCTAAAGTTTATATTTACATATTATAACAAAGTGTATAAAGGTTTAATAAAAATATTTTGTTAAGTCTGTAAATATTTATTATTCAATTAGTAAGGCAATAAGTAAGATTTATAGATTAATAATAATAAAGTATGGAAAATTACTTAAATGTACAATAAAATATAGTTTCAAACTTTACAACTCAGTTAATTGTAACTAATCTGTAATACTCAGTTTGAGAAGAAAGGTGGAAGTTTTAAGTCATATATTATAAATGTTAGTTTATTGACCTTTTTCAATTAAAATTGCGCTAAAAAGAAAGAAAATATAGAAATAGATTTGTTTTTTAGGTGACCAATTTCCAACCATGATGACAAACAAAAGAAAAAGACAAAAACTAAAATACAATTGAAAAACTTGAACAGTTTAAAATTCAATGAACCAACTATTGCCCCATGAACGTTACTGTTTTCAAGAGATAATTTCTAAGTTTGGATTTGTGTATTGATTCATTGAATTTCTTTGAAAAATAGTATAGTCTCAACTTAAAATATTTCTTAGCTATTGCCTTTATAAGAAGTACAAAATGGTCAGTAAGAGGAGTGTATACCAGGTCCACTACAGTGAGCTCGACAAGGGCGAAGTGAAGAGCGGGGGTGCAAGGCGACGCTCCTCAGTAGGGTGACTCACGCGGGCCCGCGCCGCCATATTGTTGAGTATTAGCCGCTCCGCAGTGGCTTCACCTGCGACCACCCGATGTCCTATCTATTGGTCTTATTGTAATCTATGGTTATAACACTCGTCACATCAATCCATTCATATGGATATATCCGCATTTAAATACATAGGTTCTTTCTGAACGTTTAAATCACCCAGGATTCTACTCTTGTGGTTAGAATGATTAATATACCGAGGTTAATAACACTCGTCACATCAATCCATCATATGGATATATCCGCATTTAAATACATAGGTTCTTTCTGAACGTTTTAAATCACCCAGGATTCTACTCTTGTGGTTAGAATGACTAATATACCGAGGTTATAACACTCGTCACATCAATCCATCATATGGATATATCCGCATTTAAATACATAGGTTCTTTCTGAACGATTAAATCACCCAGGATTCTACTCTTGTGGTTAGAATGATTAACATACCGAGGTTATAACACTCGTCACATCAATCCATCATATGGATATATCCGCATTTAAACACATAGGTTCTTTCTGAACGTTTAAATCACCCAGGATACTACTCTTGTGGTTAGAATGATTTATATACAGAGGTTATAACACTCGTCACATCAATCCATCATATGGATATATCGCATTTAAATACATAGTTTCTTTCTGAACGTTTAACTCACCCAGGATTCTACTCTTGTGGTTAGAATGATTAATATACCGAGGTTATAACACTCGTCACATCAATCCATCATATGGATATATCCGCATTTAAATACATAGGTTCTTTCTGAACGTTTAAAATCACCCAGGATTCTACTCTTGTGGTTAGAATGATTTATATACAGAGGTTTATAACTCTCGTCACATCAATCCATCATATGGATATATCCGCATTTAAATACATAGGTTCTTTCTGAACGTTTAAATCACCCAGGATTCTACTCTTGTGGTTAGAATGATTAATATACCGAGGTTATAACACTCGTCACATCAATCCATCATATGGATATATCCGCATTTAAATACATAGGTTCTTTCTGAACGTTTAAATCACCCAGGATTCTACTCTTGTGGTTAGAATGATTTATATACAGAGGTTATAACACTCGTTACATCAATCCATCATATGGATATATCCGCATTTAAATACATAGGTTCTTTCTGAACGTTTAAATCACCCAGGATTCTACTCTTGTGGTTAGAATTATTAATATACCGAGGTTATAACACTCGTCACATCAATCCATCATATGGATATATCCGCATTTAAATACATAGGTTCTTTCTGAACGTTTAAATCACCCAGGATTCTACTCTTGTGGTTAGAATGATTATTTTCCGAGGTTATAACACTCGTCACATCAATCCATCATATGGATATATCCGCATTTAAATACATAGGTTCTTTCTGAACGTTTAAATCACCCAGGATTCTACTCTTGTGGTTAGAATGATTTATATACAGAGGTTATAACACTCGTTACATCAATCCATCATATGGATATATCCGCATTTAAATACATAGGTTCTTTCTGAACGTTTAAATCACCCAGGATTCTACTCTTGTGGTTAGAATTATTAATATACCGAGGTTATAACACTCGTCACATCAATCCATCATATGGATATATCCGCATTTAAATACATAGGTTCTTTCTGAACGTTTAAATCACCCAGGATTCTACTCTTGTGGTTAGAATGATTTATATACAGAGGTTATAACACTCGTCACATCAATCCATCATATGGATATATCCGCATTTAAACACATAGGTTCTTTCTGAACGTTTAAATCACCCAGGATACTACTCTTGTGGTTAGAATGATTTATATACAGAGGTTATAACACTCGTCACATCAATCCATCATATGGATGTATCCGCATTTAAATACATAGGTTCTTTCTGAACGTTTAACTCACCCAGGATTCTACTCTTGTGGTTAGAATCATTAATATACCGAGGTTATAACACTCGTCACATCAATCCATCATATGGATATATCCGCATTTAAATACATAGGTTCTTTCTGAACGTTTAAATCACCCAGGATTCTACTCTTGTGGTTAGAATGATTTATATACAGAGGTTATAACACTCGTTACATCAATCCATCATATGGATATATCCGCATTTAAATACATAGGTTCTTTCTGAACGTTTAAATCACCCAGGATTCTACTCTTGTGGTTAGAATTATTAATATACCGAGGTTATAACACTCGTCACATCAATCCATCATATGGATATATCCGCATTTAAATACATAGGTTCTTTCTGAACGTTTAAATCACCCAGGATTCTACTCTTGTGGTTAGAATGATTTATATACAGAGGTTATAACACTCGTCACATCAATCCATCATATGGATATATCCGCATTTAAACACATAGGTTCTTTCTGAACGTTTAAATCACCCAGGATACTACTCTTGTGGTTAGAATGATTTATATACAGAGGTTATAACACTCGTCACATCAATCCATCATATGGATGTATCCGCATTTAAATACATAGGTTCTTTCTGAACGTTTAACTCACCCAGGATTCTACTCTTGTGGTTAGAATGATTAATATACCGAGGTTATAACACTCGTCACATCAATCCATCATATGGATATATCCGCATTTAAATACATAGGTTCTTTCTGAACGTTTAAATCACCCAGGATTCTACTCTTGCGAGGTCAGAATAACTTATTGTATAAACATTGGTTGGCTAAAGCTTCCTTTCGGAGTTACAAGCCCCAAAGTTGGCCCACAACAATCGTCCCGTCACTCGGTCCATCGCCACTCCACTGAAAAGACCTTTCAACTTCCTTCAGGCTTCAATTTTCTCAATAATGGCCGTCGCGTCGTCGCGAAATGTATTACGTACTGTATATTGTAATTTTGCTAGCCGCTTAAAAATTGGTAGCCTTTTAAGTAGATATTTAGAATGTTTACAAGTTTTCTTTTGAAAGTTACATAATCAAAAGTACAGTTGTGTTGCCACAATATTTATGGAAACCAAAAGGAAAAACATTTTTACGCCACTTTTGTAGCTATAACTTCGAAGGAGGAATTTGCAAACTCTGGTAAGAAAAAGTATTTCTAGCATACGTTCTTACGAAGTTTAACAAGAATTTAGAAACGTCCTCTACAAAGTTTGGGTAATGTCAAATGACGTTTAAGTAATTGTATTCAATATAAAGAAACATTTATATTAATTACTTCATTTAGATAAATATACGTATAATACTTCTATGGTCTAGAAACACCCTATATATTTGAGTTAGGGCTTAGGGTTTCAACTGATAAAATGGTCATCTCTTGAAATTTCCTTTCTAGAAAAGATGAGATTCTCTGACGGATTGTGAATCTCTCGATATGAAATGTGGGTTACAAATTAATGATTACTAGAGCCTAAATCATATAAATTGACTTATATAAATCTGTACTACATTTACAGGTATTTTAAGTTTAAAAATGATAAAAATTAAAAAACAGTTGACTACAATTATCTTTAATTCGTGATAGCTGTTGCGCTGGCGGCCACCTTGATTTCATCTCCAAAATAACAATGCGAAACTACAAAAACACTGATGACTTTATTGTTTTTCGTAAAACTGTTAAAGGTGTTTATTTAAAAAAAAAGATAAATAACCATTCAAGTTCTGCTTTTATTTATTTGTTCTTTTTTGAGGGGATGCCGATCTCCTTTTAAGCCTTATTCTGCTCGTCCTCATGGACCACTGGCCTGTAAGAGAAGCTTATCTTATCAAACAGATGGTACTGATAAAAATGCAAAACAATAATCACAACAGGATTAGAACCTGCGCTATCTCAAACTCAGATACAAAGCCCTCCCAAATCATTCCGATATTATCATTGGTTATTCAGAAAAATCCCAATATATTCGAAAAATATTCCGATACCAGAAACATGCCATAGCGTTTAGATGTGTGCCAATTATTTCTTTCAATTAATACCTCCAGTTGTTCTGTGACAAAATAATATAAATCCGTACTTTTTTAAGTTTAACACTATTATTGTGGGGGGCACAACAAGTAACCTTGAGATTAACTTAGTAATGAAAAGTAAATTTATGCCACAATGTTATTAATTAATTATTCCATAATAAAATGCGTGACTGATTCTTGGAACAATAATTAAAAACAGGAATTCACCTAATACAATCACACAATTTCCAATGTAAATTTACAATTCGTACAGTCATCTGAAGATGAAATCTTTCATTTCAAAGGGTATCGCATAAAATGTGTAGTTGTATTAAATTGTCTTCTTGTAAACTTAAAATGGTTGCTATCGCAAAAAATAATAAGGACCATAGAAGAACAAAAACTTGACTGTTTAAATGGGCTTCCTCACTGATTTAAATAACAGAATCTTAAATAATTCAGAAGTTTGTCAAAGCACATAAATGGCACCATTAGAATAAAAAACTAATCTTCCCAGCTGTTTACCGCGTTGTTAGCAACGAAGTCAACAATTCGGTGCTCTTTAATGGGATGTTTACCCAATTGAGCAAATACTAACAGCTTCTCGGCGGCTACAAACAGCGGCCACTCCTCCCCTGATTGTGCATCAACAGCCGGCTGTTTACTTTACTGTCATCGCTTGGGTTGTTTGAGCGTTGATAACATGTTAATGTAAGTTGAAACGATTCCCCTAATATAACGTCGCTGAGTGGGTAACAACGCTATCTACTTAAACTTTCATTCGACCATATGTGATCTGCTGCAAAAACTGTTTAGTCTATTTCAGGAAAGTTTTAGCGCATAATCTAAAATAAATGGTTTGTATTTCAAACTTCAAAACATAGCGAAACATTTCTGAAGAAATTTAATTGCTATTTTTAGTACTTACAGTTTCCAGAGATACATTAGTTTAATACATTGACTGATTTTACTGCCACAAATTCACAATAAATATTTTTTATACTTTCAAAATACAAAACCAATTTTTTATAACGATAAACAAGTGTACAAAAATACTCTAACAACGTTCTAACAAATACCTTTTATGATTTCGTATTTCATAATGTGAAAGTTATACACGGACATAATCATCACAGTTTTGTTAGCATATTTGATTTTTACTTTCGTCTATGGTCGATTCAAACAGAAAAACATATTTTAGTTTTTATATTAACAAGGTTATACTATTACTATTACCAAATGTTTATGTGTGTATCTTGTATGATTTAATCATACATTAGCTAAGTCTTCGAATTATAAACACAACCCTTTAACTTCTACTAATTCGATGCTACTAATTTTATGGCCATTATTTCACAATAAATACGTTTATATAGTTTCAAAATACAACACAATTTATTTACAAAGATAAAAAAGTATACAAAAATAATCTTAAAAATACTTTAAAAAATGATAATTTTATTAGTATTCCAACAAATATATTTTGTGATATCTCAATGTGAGAGTTATCCATGGGTAAAAACCTGACAATTTGGTTACCATATCTGTTTTTCCCTTTCATTTACGGTTTTTTAAACCGAACAACATGTTTTAGATTTTATATAAAGAAGGTTATACTTTTAATACAACAAACTTTTATGTGTGTATCTTGTATGATATGATCATATTTCAGCTGTTTTCGAATTATAAACACAATTTTTTAACTTTGTATATTATTCTTTAAAATTCTATTTAAATTTATTTAAGATTTAATTTAAAAAAGTAATAAATTGAGTTTTTAAATAACTTATGCATTGACTACTTACATAACGAGTGCATAGAGAGGAGTTCACGGGTTTTTTTAATGAACCACTGTTGAGTATTAAAAGAGCAATATACGAGAATTTTGTAGGGCGTCTTTAAACCAAACTCCACACAAAATGTGTATTATACTTCCTGTAACACATTTCCATAAAGTGGCGAGGCTGTTTGATGGTGTCATTTTCACCAATGTAATCTAAATGTAATACTTGGTTTCCTGCCAAAATAACAGTTAAATATTTTGTTACATAATTGCATAGTTCTCTTATGTGTAAACTATTTAGTGAGAGATTTTACTACACCTAATCAACGTAGTGAGTAGTCTAATGTTTATTGCTTATTTTACTTTTTGTTTTAAATTTTATTTTTGGTTAAATCGATTTTATTTATTTTTTTAGTTCATTTCTCCCTCTCTACTATAGTTTCAAGAAGACTAAATAAATGAATTCCTTTCCATACAACCGACGCAAAACGTACTCCTACTTTTCCAGGAAATAAAAATACCACCCTTATCTATTGTGCAAAAGGGTTCAAAGTCACATAAACTGGCAGCTTGTTGGGAACCAAGAATCGCTCACAAATCTCTGGAGGTCAATTGTGCAAAATTCAAGTTCCTTCATAATTTCAGCAGATCCTGCAATTTGCTAAGTTAAATGGTACAAGACGACAAGACGGCTAAATCCTGCAGGCTCAGGCAGCACGACGCAGATGCGAGCGGTATCACAGTTCCACCCTAATCTTGCCACCCTCTCAATCACACATATCAACCTCTAACTAATTTCCCCATCAGTCACCCTCTGCGCGTCGGTTAGGAAGCGATTTAGCCGATAATCCAGTCAGCCTCAGTGTCTCGTGCTCTTCGCTGAAATATGGAGCACATCCAACATCTTCCGGCACGACTTTGATACAGTGAACATATTAGGAAGATTTCTCCACTATTTAGAGACAAAACATATCTACTGCTTCCTTTAGTAGAACGTAGTAGAAGTTTGACAAGTCCTTTGTAATACCATACTTAAGACAATCCTTTTCACAATAGTATTATAATGTTAACTGATTCAAATTCACTTTCCACTATTAAATACCACTGACGAATAAGGAGTTGTATAATCAAACAAAACAGCAGTATAATTGCCATTCTTGGAATTACCTGACAGTACGCGGCTTACACAAGTAATTGGGGTTAGTTCTCCTTATCTACAACTAGATAAAAACGTGGCTTATCTCTCTCCAGACCGTACTTTATCAATTTAAGCTTATCTACCATACTTCTGCAGCATTTCACAGCGCTCTACTGAACAATGCGCTGGTAACAACAAACACCTGCTTTTTACATAATAACTAGCATAATAGTTTGATAAACATCAGTATTATACTACAGAAATTGCTCAGTAAGCAATCATTTTAATTTTTAATCAATAATTTTTATATTTTACGGGATTATAAACATAGGCATAGTCGTGACGAATGCTCTAATACGTTGAATAAAATTTAAAGCAACAATTATTTATAAATCATAATACTACAACTCACTGCTTAAAATTGACGTAATATGTAAAATATATTTCTTAAAATAACTTAATATTTACATTGAGGCGAGAATGTCTAGAATGTTGTTTGGAACATTAAACTATTCACAATGTATACTGGGCGTAAAGCAACATGTAGGAAAGGGATGGCCGTTGGGTACAGTGGCAAAACATTTCACAAATTCTGAGGAAAACATCTCACATTTTAATAGTCAGGAGCATAACCAGGGGTGTATATCAGGATGGGATCAGGGGGATAAAGCCGACCCAAAATTTTGAAATCCAAATATTAAAATTTTACCCATCACTTTTGAGCCAGAAAACATTTGAGATCTTAAAGGTCAACAGTTTGCACAGGGAAGATTCTCGAGACCCTGTTTGGAAGATATTTTATACCTCCTGAACAACCACCTAAGCCCCCTCCGAAATTATTGTATACCTACACCACTGAACTTATTCTTAGGCTGACGAACGAAACATTAAATATATAATCAAAAATAAAAGTAATTCAACAAACCAAAATCAAAATTCTAAATTTAACAATAGTGGAGTATACAAATTAAATTGCAACGATTGTCAACACCACTATATTCGACAAACCGCCTGATCCTTCAAAATTAGATTTAATGAACATATAAAAAAGCATTGGAGACATCATCAGATTCAAAATATGCTGACCATTTAAATAACACTGGCCATACACACACAAACATCAATCTTAAAATTTTACACACATGCAAAAAGGTCATCTATTGTTAACTTTAGAACATTTTGAAATTTAGAAAAGTGCCGAAATTAATCCTAATGTACTATTAAATGACAAAGCTTTTCTAACAAAAAATGTATAATTTGATAGACTTTCATCAATTGATCACATATAAAAAATTAAATACGAAAAGTTAGCCACCAAGGTAGTTAAATATATATGACAATTTGGTTTCAATTATTTATTTACTTCATTTACCTTAACCTATCAGTACCTGATGATGAATTAGTTGAATTCAAAATGTACATTTTACAAATAAAAATATATAAAAAAGTGTTTATTATTGTATATTCAAAAATTAAATACGATACCATCTATAGACACCTATGTCTAGTTTAATCAAATATTCAAATACTAGAAAAAAAGAGTTTGACTTGTTTGAGACGTTGCAGATGCCATCATCAGGTGTGAATAAACAATTGAAAATAAATATCAGCTGAGTCAAACATAATACAACATTTATATGGTTAAAAATAAAATAAATATTAGTATATGTATATATATATATATATATATATATATAAAAGTTTTGGTCAAAAAAGAATTTAGTTATATTTTAAAGGAATAAGTAAAATAATAGAAAATTTATATTCCAATAAGAAGAGCTCCTCCTCCTTCATTGAAACTAAATACAGTTTATCCGACTATTAAATTTATTTGTGGAATTGAAACTAATTCATCAGTGCCATATTTAGATGTATTAGTGAAAATGAATAATGGCGACATAGTGTATGACATTTACAGAAAACCCACTTGCAACAACAGATACATACCACACGATTCAAACCATCCACCCTCACAAAAAAGGGCTGCTTTCCACACAATGAGTACTTACAACACCTTTAAAACACGATGAGTACATGAAGGAAATAAGAAACATATTACATATTTGCACACAAATATTACCAAACATGCATTTGAAACAAACAACACATTTAAAAACTTTACATTATTAAAAAAAGTCCATAAACAAGAAGAACTCGAGGCTTATGAAACATACATAAAAAAACATAAAGCTAAAATATTAAACAATGATTTTGGACCGATTCAAAATTCACCATGCCTTTAAAATATAACTAAATTCTTTTTGACCAATACTTTTATACATACAATAATATTTATTTTATTTTACTTTTAACCATATAAATTTTGTATTAAGTTTTACTCAGCTGATATTTGTTTTAAATTGCTGATTCACACCTGATGATAGCATCTTCGATGTCGAAAGGCCTCCAGTTAAAATATAAAAATTATTGTAGAATTAATTGTGAGTTTTCTTTAATAAAATAATAAAAAATCCTATTGTAAGTTTGGGTCGGTAAAACGCATTTTTAATGGTTAAAAAATACTGAAGCAAGGACATTAACATACGATTTTTCTATATTTTTAAACATTCCTCCAAGTATTCTTACTATTTGTAAAATATTAGCATCAAAATAAATGTTATATTTACTTACAATTATTTTAAATAGTCTGTTAAAATACGTAAGAAATATGAATTTGCAACTTCAAGGAAATGCGATCACAGCGAGTGAGCCGAAGTTGACCTGTGAAGCGAGCAGGGGTGTTCTCTATACAATACATAATGACATAATTATTACATTTCTCTCAAAGTAATAGGTTTTTTTAGATAACGGGCTCTGGTAAAACGACACGCTGTATTTGTCCAAATTTTTGTAGCATATTCACTACCGTTATTTCGTACAGTTTACTGACATTCATATAGTACATTCAAAATTGTTTCAATAAGTAAAGCGTTTTCACAAATATGCTTTATTTTGCAGAACTGCAAATTAAGACGCTAATCTCAAACAGACAGAGGGTCACGTGGCCCAGTACACAAGGTAGAGGAAGTACAAGGGATATACGCTCTTGCTGTAGTGGGATCAAGTACAACCCCGCACACGTCTTGTATTGACCTTTTCTCTCACTTAACCGAGTTACAACAGTTGAATTTTCCAGTCACGTCCGCTTCTGACAGTGCATTCCGCTGGCTGGGACTTAGATAAGATTGTGCAACATCACAGTTACCACTGCAACATCACAGTCACCAATACTAAATGAGTCATACACCAATGCGTGAACCAAGCATTTATTTACGTTATTCCACTAAAAGCGTGTCAAGCACGATTGCTCACATCTACCATATATTGTATATTATTCAAGGTATACAGGGTGTCCCAAGAGTAATCCGATAAAGTTGTCAGGTGGTTTCCTGAGATAACTAATGAAAATAGTTCATATAAACATATGTCTGGAAACGCTTTGTTAGCGAGGTACGGCTAGAAAAAGATTTCGCCGGATTTTCAAAAAAGAACGGACATACAGCGAAACTAATGTTTTTATGGCGAAAAGATAGTTGTTAATATTATTGAAGTTTGTGTAAAATGAACTGAAAATTTTAATAAAATACTCCTAAGACCACCCATTTCTGAGATATCAGACAAAATATGCAAAATTCGGTCACGAAAAACATGTTTTGTTTGGATTTAAAGTACATTAACTTCATCAAATGGGTAATAAAACACGCAAACTTTATAACCAAAACATAGGTAGTGTAATTATAAGCTTTTTTATTATTTTGGTGGGAGGAAACAAGCTGAAAAATTTGTCGGGTGGTTGTCGTGGGACACCCTGTTTAAAATCTCCATAGTTATTACAGAACAATGCATAGTTTTGTACCCTACTCAAATTTGGCTAATTTTTTAGTTTTTGTATGATAAAAAATTGAGATATTTGGAAATTTTTGTATTAATATTGTCCTTTACTGGTCTTGGAAAAATAATTTTACATTTGCAAAATACAAAATGGTGGTTTAAACAATTACTTTGAGAAATTCAAACTCAATCACCGTAATTAAATTCGATACCGTCGTTCAGAAACCGATGACACACAAGTTGACCAATGTTTCTGTAACACCCTGTATAGTGTATTATCAAGTACCTCATTATTGGCACGTATGTTTAATCCCCAGCTGAGGTAGAAATCAGAGTAAAATAACATACAAAAACGCGTTACAGCCGTGTCTATACTTGCGAGCAAATTTAATAACTGACATAATAAAACTGGCCAGCGTGGATTCCGCGATAAAATAAATTAAACTCAAACTTTAATGTGCAAAGTTTGATGGCCGTGGATTGAACAGTTAATTGAAATCGAGTTGGCAGTCAGTAAAACGCGTTATGACTTGTTTAAACGGAATCGCTCACTCCAAGGTAAAACTTTACAGCCGAAAGCACAGGCTGACTTACGTGCTTTTATATTTAGTTCCATATTGTGGGTTGGCTTTATCGTTGATCGTTACCTATCAGTGCACACCTTCGAAGCAATGAAAATAAATACTTACTGTGAATAAATATTCATATTTGAATTTTCTTACATATAGTAAAAGAACGTAACAAAATAATTACATATTACTGACTAGATGTTACCCACGGCTTCGCAAACAAATCTCAAAATCGAAGCCCTTTCCTTACTTAGTAAAATCACTTATAAAGTAAAATAATGGAACTCTATGATTTTTTTTCAAACGCAAGTAGGCACATATTATTTCAGTGTTCACGGTTAAGAGTAACAGAGTTTGTCAGGGTTTCTAATATTCCGATCGGGCCTTGTTGCCTCGATCAATAAAATATTATTGATATTTAAGACTCGGAATCCTACTTCTATCAAAAAGCGTTTTATTCCAACTCTTGTCGTATACTTTCGGTCTAAGATATTTTCAAAGTGCTATATTTGAGTTTGTCTTGTAGTCCCTAGGAAGAAAATACATAAACATAGGACTGAAAAACTTACTCCGGTCAAAAAGCGTCTGCTTCCGGGCGTTTCAATTCACTTACGTTGCCACAGTTGCGTTTGTCTTATTGCCTCTATCAAGATATTTAGGTCTCGGAAACCTACTCTGGTCAAAAAGCATCGCATTCCGGTTTGATATATTTTTCTGTCATAGTTGAGTTTGCCTTGTCCTGGTCAAGAAAATATACATTACATACATAGGGTTGGTGAGCATATTGCTGTCAAAAAGCATATACTTCCGTTACAAGGGGGAAATCCTTAATATATTTATGCAACTGCAGTCTGGGAATCGTTCCCTGTTTTTTCCTAAGCCACTGTAAAAGTGCCTTATCACAACGCCAAAGAAGCGGTCCAGCCGTTCTCGAGATTAACGCTTAGCAATTCATTTTCATTCATAAAATTCTGTACGTCACCAGTGTTTTCGTCCTCCATATATGTAACTTTTAAATATTTATTTGTAAAAGGTTGACTATAACATGTCATCAATTCGTATCTCATTGTAAAAACTACGGACGATCTTTTCAAAATAGCAACTTTCATCTTAACGCATTTTGATCGAAAATTCACCTATATTTGTGTATATACTCTGTGAACACATATTTCAATAAGGAGTATGCCCACTTTTTATGCCGGAACTAGACCCGTATGCCGCATAAATCACTTGCCAGGTGAGCACGCTCAGTCCATCACACACGTTTAAGGTAAACAAATGAAGAGCCGTATGTGCTGGCGGCCATTTTGATTGTAACTCCTTAAGAACAATGATAAACTTCATGCACTTTTACGATCATATTTAATGAGTTCTAATGAGTCTAATAGAGTTACGGGTGATGGGTTTTTACACATGTTTGTAGGTTATTTTGTACTTCATCATTTCAATATTAAAAAAGTATACACTAAAAAAACAAAAACGGGTTTGGACGCGTATGAATAACTATACATCTTCCATAGCGTTACGATAAAATATTGGCAAAAAACGGATAGGATTAATATTGTTCTTATGGGGTCAAAGTCTAGAGCATTTCGTTACGGCGAGCTCAGAAGACATGTAATCAGAAGACTAAAAACTTTGAGTAGGGTCGAAAACATTTTCGGAGAATAAAGTGACCAAGTAAGTGAAAAATCAGTTCACAATGGATACAAATTAACGCCTGTGACCTCAGCCAGAATAAAGTGTTATTATTATTATGAAATATTAAGAAACTGGTGACAAATTTATTTTTACATCATACCCACGAAAGAAAAAAGCGAGTTCACAAGGAAACTTAATGCCTGGACTCTCCGGAGAAACCCGTGTGCAGATTCAGACCGTACACCCGGCCGAGCCATTGTAACAAGGAGCCGGCCACGACGTTACTCAATGGCAGGATGTTTCCTGATGAAATCTACCGTAATAACAACTCTTGTGGGTTCACACGGAGGCGTTGTCCTGCACGCGGTCTGCCACGGAATGTGCTAACCCCGGCCGCGTCGCCCGCTACCAGAGGCTGGGGGAGCCGCGGCTGTCATAATCACGTCTCCTGACCTTGACGTGCACCTGTGGTAGACGGGAAGAAGCGAGGGCCCAGCACCTATCCTTGAGGAGCACCACAACAGGTTACTTGACATTGTGTGCAGTTTCCTTTTGCAGAATACTTGAATTTTAATGATGTTGATTTAGCGGAAAAAAGCCATTATTGTACGTGAATTTAACATTTTATTATTAAAACAAAATAATCAGTATTGCTACACTACTTTAGAATCAATTTCTTGTAACTACCGTATTCTGAAGAAATCCTTGATCGTATTACAATTTCACATTATCGAAGCATAATTTTACTAAACAAAAAGAGATTTACCAGAATAAAGGTAGATTTTACTCCAAACATGCGGTGTTGTTTTTAACCGATTTAAATTTGCTACCATAATTGTAGGAAGGATGATTATGAAAAGTTGAAACATTTATTTACAGCCCAATATATTGGGATATTAGAATTTTGTCATTTTAAAGTAAGATATTAAAACTGCGGGGTACTGTTTGGCTACGAAAACTACAAACAACCGTGATTATTACAGTCATGGGCGAATAAATAGAGTAGTAGGTCTTCTCCAATTTCCAATTAGGCCCAAGGTGAAGGATTTTATGTAAAAAAACTGTACTGGTAAATCTGTATTGCTATTAGTTTAGAATCGCCGTTAAGTAATTACCGTATTCTGAAGAAACCCTTGATCATATTTCAATTACAAAGTATCGGAGCATAATTTTTTTCAATAAAAAGACATTTGCCAGAATAAAGGTAGATTTTACACCAAAAATGCGGTGTTAATGCGGTGATTCCAATTTGCTACAATCAAATTCAGTGTGCGAAGGATGACTATGAAAATTTGAAACATTCATTCACAACCATATTGGGATATCAGAACTTTTAATAAAAGATTAAAACTGCTTTCGACGCTGCAGGGGTACTGTAAGATACGAAAACTACATAACAATCGTGAGTCGATACCGTATTCTGAAGAAATCCTACATCTTCACAATATCGAAGCATAATTTTCTTCAACAAAAAGACATTTGTCAGAATAAAGGTAGATTTTACACAAAAAATTCGGTGTTATTTTATCGATTCCAATTTGCTACAATTCAAAATATTAATTTACAACCCCAATATATTGGGATATTAAAATGTAGTAATTTTGAATATAAGATATTAAAACTGCTTTTGACACTGCAGTGGTACTCTAATGCTACGAAAGCTACAAACAATCCTGAGTATTACAGCAGAGTTTCAAGTCATGGACGAATAAATAGAGTAGTAGGTCTCCAATTTCCAATTAGGCCCAAGGTAAAGGGACTCGTCCCAGTCGTGAGCAGCAAGATGCAGCACAAAACTAACACTGCAGATACAAGCGTGCAGTGACATCACTCAATAACAATCACTGTCACGCATCACATAGCCTTGGGGCGCAGTCGTGAGGTGTCCGATGTGTGCTAATGAGACCGCGATGACGCCAAACCACAGGGGAAATCCGTCCAGTGATTTTTACCACAGTTCGGAAATAAAGTTGTGGACGAAAAGAAGCGAGGGCCCAGTACCTATCCTTGAGGAATGCTACAGCACGCTACTTCACGTTAAATTAACTATGTTGATTTGGCGCAATTAAGTCATAACTTTATGTGAATGCTACATTAAACTTTTTTGTAAATAAATAAAAACATTTAGAGTTGATCTTATGTAACTAACGTATGCTGAACAAATTTTTATTCATATTTCAATTTTACATTAGCGAAGGATAATTTTCTTCAAAAGAAATTTGCGAGAAAAATAGTAGATTTGATCAATAAGCTCCAGGAAAGTATAAAGAACTCCAACAATCAAAACCAATTCAAAACTCGTATAAAACTCCTATTTTATGTCTAGTGCGTTCTACTCTGTCGATGAGTTCATGATGAGCCGCTGGGATTTATGAGAGGCATGGGATCTGGGATCAGTGAGAGTGTGCTTGAGTGAATATATGGAAGTGTAAATTGTGGTGCGTGTGTGAATGAATTACTATTTACAGAAATAATTTACTGATATTTGCAATGCATTGGCAATTGTAAAAATTCAATAAAATATGATTTGATTTGTCCCCACAAATGCAGTTGTTTTTATTTTATAAATTGGAAAAATATTTTGAAAAAATTATAAAATTTAATTTGGAATTCGAATTTGACGAAAAATTGCTTAATTTAAAGTATTCTGACGACATAATTACAAGATTAGAGATTAAAATAATTCAAATCCTTGGTAATGAACACCCACAAAAATGAAGTTAAAAACAACAAAATTTCGTACAAAAGACGAGAATTAATGTTCCCAACTTTGATTGTGGAGTGATCGTTTTGCGTTTGCAGTCTACACGTTTTGAAAGCCTGAACCGAAACTTGACTGAAACCTTTAGGATCTGACACCTGAAGAAGAGCGCATATATCAGTTCTAAAAACGTTGTGTTTCTGTTATTTATATCTTTTTTACAGCTCAGAGCTCTCCCTTTCGAGCCTGTCCTCGAATAGTAATAAGAAGAAGAATTGAGGCAGAACGAGGTTGATGGTACTGATAAAACGTGCAACGGTCACATACAGGATTCGAACCTGCGCTATCTCCCGGCACTCCCAGGGCCCGGGGAACTATGGGAAATGTCTGTAACAACGTTATCTTTCCAGAGAGTTATTGCCATGTACCTCGACAGAGATATCTTTCGGCCAATATAGACACTCAGCATTTACATCTCACCCTGATGAAAACTGTCAATAACGATATTTGTCAATAATGGAAGTATACATGTAGAGGGGGCAACCGAATATATTCTCTAAGATTTCCACGTAAGTTTTGTGTGTGTTTTTATATACTCGTAGTTTTAAACCATAATGCATAATCACAGGTAAAATTTATTTTTAAAGCATACACATTTGTATACACATAAATATATTTACAAGTTTAAAAAAACTCTATACTCGACGCGATGTTTCAGGAACCTGCATCTTTGCTCTTCTTCCGGTGCCGAATTTAAACACGCATTAAAATTTAAAAATGAAGTCAAATGTAAAAACTCATAATTTTACGAAACAAAACACAAAATTAAAAAGAGATAAAACAAAACACCGAATAAATTAGGCATTACTTACTAAACATTTACTTCAATTTGTATTTCTACTCTTGATGTAGTAAAAATCACAAAAATTAACTGCGTGGCCCTACTAAAACACTGGAATATCGTAAATCAAGATTTCAAAAAATTAATATTTTTTCTTGTTACATAATGATTAAAAACATTTTTACCACAATACAATTATAGCTTTTAGATATTTCGGGTTCACAGTGGAAATTAATTTTAATTGAAAAGGAGTAAGTGTACAAACATGGATTTTTTTTGAACACAATTTTTGTTCAGCTAGTTTATGTGCGTCTCCAAAGCGACAAATATTGGCATGTATATCACTACCATTTATTTTGGTGACATATTTCCCTCTGTGATGACGACCTTTCGTTGCGATTTCTATTCCTATACGACTTTTGCGAAACCATTACCAGATATAAGAAATAATAACACTCACTTTACAAACACTAAAACTCTAAAACCCTTAGAGGATTAAGGAGATGGCTTGCTGACTGACCTTCCCAGTGTTAAAATGGGCAGCACCTTGAAACTTTTCAATAAGCTCATTGAAAACGAGCACGTACAGTTTTCCATTTAAAATTATCTATGGCTCACATGGATTTACAAACAGTGACTAATTTCAAAGAATCACTCTGTGTAATCAACGAGTAACATGTATCACTATTGTAATATGGAAAAAGGAATGTGTGCGATAGAATATGCAGCGCGTTTATTTACAATTCCAACTGTGATTAACATAACAAACATGTACAAGCCCACGCGAGTTACGTAAGAATTTCTTTGATGGTAACTGTACATTGGATTTATCCGGAGGCCACTCTGTACCTTTCTACTATTTCTTATTACGGGATATATTAGGTTATCACAAATATGATTTTTCTTTTTTTTGTTCTCTTAGTACAAGACGCTTAGAAAATTGCACCTAGTCCTATAAGGACCTTTGCTCTATTTCCGGAGTGACAGGATATTGTGGATGGATTAGGTTGTGGGTAGAGGCCGCCTCCTGTCGAGATCCATGAGGAACAATTTAGGGCACTAATCTCAAGTTATGTCCCCTCGGAAGAAGGGAAAGCCAGCTCTGAACCAGCCTCTCCAGGCAAAGCAGGCATGGGGTTGCACACCCTTATGTCTAGGGTAGTAAGAACCTTTAACTCTTAGGGAACGAATCCCATCAACTCCAACAGACATCTCCCGCAGTAGACTAGACCTATCGAATTGCCTTTGCGCCACAGAATTTTCGGCTAATGGTGTGCAGCTCCTGGACATCCATAAGGTTGTCCAGATTTAAGTGACACATAAGTTTTTGCTATGCCCAGTGTGAGTTCAACTGGAAGGTATAAATTAGCCAGAAGTGGATCATAAATATGTTACAAATAGTACCAAAGTTAAATTTAACCCTTTCAAGCGTTCAAGTAATGTTTTTCCTCCTTCGCCAGAAATGTTGGTCGCCGAAGGCGCCACCGAAACCTGCCCTGATGGCCAGAAGCATTTCCGAACGGTACTTTTCCCGACCTCAGATCACGTGCCAGATCGACCAACGTGATCTGAGGTCGGAAAAGTTCGATGATCTGGGATTCTTTTGGCGAAACAAATAATTTGTATTTTTAATTCATGCGTATGTATTTACTTACTTATATCGCATAGAAACAATTAGCGGTTAGAGATAGGGTTATTCGAGTTCCGGATAATACCCAAGTACCTGAATATGTGTCAACTAGTACACGTGGATCGATTAAGCCGACCCTGTCCAATGACGGATCGCTGCCCGGGCGTACCACGCGTAACGGGCGACGGTCTATTTGCATGTCCGGAAGGTCGGCTGGAACCTCTGACAACTTTCTCCCCGGCCGGGTCCGATCCAAAGTCAACAATTTCCCCGATAAAAGCGGAGCTGTTTCAGACGTTTTCTCCGGATAAACCTCGACCGTGTCGTCCTCATCTTATCCGATTACCCGCGATAGGGTTTCTTTCCTGATTGCTGGTTGGTAATCCTGATCCCTGGCGACCTTGCGAAATCGGTTACGTTGTCACCGATCACTTCAGTATCGGGAATGACAGTCTGACTGACCCATCTTCAGTCATAGAAGGGTAAAATGTTGGGTACCAAAATGATAAGTTGAACTTTAGTGTTTGGTAAATGACCAATTGTGGATTTTACGCTAAAGCAGACCAGCGAACAATTAAGTGAAGAAAATAATGATCATGTATGTCATTCCGTTGTTAGTGTTCGTTGACACGTATAGCTTCTAAGTAACTTTAAGACTTTCCATTAAATACTCAAAGACCAGTATATCTGGCAGTATTTTTAAACAACGACAGTATCTTTTAATACCACTAGTAACAAACATACCAATATTAATTTATAGCAAAATTAAATTAATATTGAAAAACGTGTTATAATTAACTTGGAGTATTAAATGAAAATATTTCCAATGCTCAAAGAATCTTCAATGACAGTATCGTTGGTCGTATAAGGTCTTTAAAACATCTAAGCGGAAGATTTCGGAAACTTTTGTACAAAACAGTGACGAAAATATTTTATAACTCTATTTTTAATAGCACATCTCATGTCTGTCATCAAGGAAATACTGGTTTATGTTAAACTTCAGAAGAAATAAGAATCAAAATATTTTTTAATTTTTTTAAATAATAGCACAATTTAACGAAAACAATAAAGCAATGGATAATTTTGGTTTATAAATCACGGATATTTACGTTAAAAAAATTTCGATGTAGATTTCTTGAACAAAGCAGTTGCCATTGCTAATTAAAAATGTACACGTCATTAATAATGATACTTCATTCTTTGTTATGGCCCGTAAAGAAATGAATTTTTACTGCAGTCTGCTACGAGCAAATAACAATTCTATTCAACATCACATAAAGTTTGCCACGCAAGAGAGTACAATTCGTAATTAGTTTCTAGCAATAGAAAATTTATCGACTTTTTTGCGCGATCTTTATGTATTTTATTTATTACCCGTTAGCAGATGTGATTACGACATGCTCTGATATGCAGTTGAGAACAATGTTATCTTTATTCGACTTGAGGTTCGATAGTTAATATAAGATTCAACTGAATTACTATTCGTAGAACTTTAGTGCTTAAAAAAGAAATTTTTGATTGACGTTTTATGAATTGATTGATATATAAAAAATAAAAGTATATATCTTAAAAACGATTTTTTTAAATTATAAAATTTTTATTTTTTATTCTGTTACAGCTGCTTACTTAAGGTTCGTTACTGCAACTTTTAAAACGATCTGAAAATAACATAACTCGTACAATCCTAATAATATTATAAATGCGAATGTGCCTATGTTTGTTTCTTTTGCTTTCACGCATAAACTACTCAACCGAATGTACTGAAATTGTACAAGGACATTCTTACGGTCCCTATGATGAACATAAGGCTTTTTTAATTTTGAAATTCCCTACAGGCTACGCCCCACTGACCTTTAAAGTAGCGAAAAATCCCATCCTGGTCTATACAGTTGTGAAATATTAACTAAAAGGGCATGTCTAATGTAATCAACTGTTCTGTGTAAACATTGGTCATTATTTTCAATTTGATCACGTTTATTGTACATTCTATAAAGAATAACAAATATCTTTAACGCCGTTTTAGATTTCAGCGATTAATTAGTAGCTAAGTACTAATCTGCTTTTGACATAATTTACCAATTCCAGCTCCAAATGTTCTAAAATTTGACAATATTTTTTCAGTTTATAAAGAAACTAACGCGTATTGTCTTCATAATATACTTTTAACTGTACATTTTTATTAAATATTAAGAATTAGATCTAAAAGACAAAGTTACTTTTTAACTTGTAATATAAATTTAACATGTGTTAGAAAACTCATCTTAATCTTTTTAACATAAGTGGGCTCAGATCTGTGTATGCATATATACATTTTAATCGAGAAAAAAGCATAATTAACCATTAAACAAGAAATACTAAGTACAATAGCTATTCATATACACTTTTTAACATATTTTCTTGATCCTGGCAAGAAGGCAAACTCAACATTGGAGTCGGAAAAATAATTCACTCGAACTAGAAGTTCTCATAAACGTGCAAAACACAAGAATTCGCGTACGAAGCCGCATTGAAAGAAGAACTGATAAAATCAAATTAGTTCGTCTATGGTTAAAGACATCAACAAAATAATCGCTAGGACCAGAGATATTCCTCCACTTCTGTGTCAGTAATAATATACCTTAATTACTTTTATTTTTTGTACCATACGATTTCTTAGGAATGCTCGCCTTTGTTGCGTCTGACACTCCCATCGTACGGTTATTGTTTCGCCGGTAATTGTGATACCCTTTAGGCCGGTAATTTCACGTCTTTGTCCTCATGTACGTGGGTGGCTCTGGACCCCGGCCCTTAGCCCTGCAGGCGGGCATTAGCATTTACACAGCGATGTTCTGGCTCATGTGAAAATCTTTGAGAACTTAGCCGAAGGGAGATCCCAAAGATTAGTAAATTTCAAGGAGGATTTGAAAATGATGCGGGTACAAAGTAAGCTCAATAATATCCATAAATTTTTATTTCTCAAATATGTATAGTCTATTTTATTTAAATATTATACGGTAAAAAGTGTTGCTAAAGCGAATTGAATAATATTTTTTATTAAGAAGAGGCCGATTCCCTTTTAAGCCTTATCCGTCCTCCTTCTTTACCTCCAATACTCTTTGTACTCTAATACTCCCCCTTGTCCTCCAGTCCTTCTTATCCTCCAATAATCCTTGTCCTCCAATACTCCTTTTGTCCTTCAATACTCATTTTGTACTCCAATACTCTTTGTCCTTCAATACTCATTTCGTACTCCAATACTCTTTGTCCTACAATACTCCTTATCCTCCCATCCTCCTACAATTTCAACCTCGGACTAAACCACCGGTCCCGGCAAAGCTTACAGAAGTGACATTGAGAAAATCTCCTGTACAGACCATAGAAGGAATATAATAAAGATATATAATGTTTAACGTTGTTTCCTAGGACCCCAAAACGGTCTAACATCAATCAGGTAGTACGACAGATAAAAGTTCGTACATCAGAGTTCAGTATTACAGTATTTCCGGAACTCTGCACCAGACTGTCCCTCAAGTGATGTCGATTATATCACGCTTCCGCTATTTAATTACGAAACGGAGACAAACAGCACAGCAGTCCGGGGCAGAGAACAAACGTTTATAATGCTGGATACGGACAGAGTTTGAATCTAAATTTAATTAATCCCCAGTCGCACATCAGGCAGGCTCGCCATCGCAATCTGGAAACTCTTCCGCGCAACCATTACACTGCTGGCTGGTGCCACAGCTACAACTGTCTGTAGTAACCATTCAACTTTCAGAATGGCTTTATAGCAGGTATAGCAGAGTTAATAAAAAATCCATAGCGGCCCATTCGGTATATTTCGTCGGCTTTTTTCACCTTGAAAAGCCGCAGTTTTATCTTTTAATAGAAAATTGCCGAATTTAATTACTAGATCTGTCATTGACATAAAAACAGGAGCTCATCACTTCAAAATAATTATATCTAAATATTTAAATTCAAATATTGAGTTTGTGACAAAAAATATAACATAATAAATTATCTGATTATACAATGAAAATACTTTTACATCTGGATTACCGGGCAGTTGCTCGGTAAACCAGACGTGCACTCCAGATTCCAGGAGTGAAGTCTGTGACAGTATCAGATTTCAGATGCTGAAACGAAGTCTAAAGTCCAGGAGTGAAGTCTGTGAGTGTAGGATTTAAGACACTGAAACGAACTCCAGATTCCATGAATGAAGTCTGTGACAGTGTCGGATTTCAAACGCTGAAACGAACTCCAGATTCCAGGAGTGAAGTCTGTGACAGTGTCGGATTTCAAACGCTGAAACGAACTCCAGATTCCAGGAGTGAAGTCTGTGACAGTATCAGATTTCAGATGCTGAAACGAAGTCTAAAGTCCAGGAGTGAAGTCTGTGAGTGTAGGATTTAAGACACTGAAACGAACTCCAGATTCCATGAATGAAGTCTGTGACAGTGTAGAATTTCAGACGCTGAAAAGTGAAATGGGGCTACACTTACATGTCGCATTTGATAAACCCTTCCTACGATAGCCATGTCATGTGTAAGTAAATGTGGTTCTTTAAAAAAAATATCGGGATTTCTAAATAGTTTATTTTTGCTCTACATAGTGACATCACTTACAGAAACGTTGTATATGTGTCACCACAACATGAAATTGAACAGTTCATATAGCGAAATTCCCGAGATATATTTATCTACAATTCAAAGAATCGGACGGCATACCGAATTTTGTAATCAAATGGATAACGCTTACGTTCAAGCATATTAACTACAATCTGCTAGGTTTGGTTGTAATCAGTTATGAATTACGAATACAGTGGTTGCATTGCTGCCACATTGCTCCGCCATACATATGTCCGAAATATGTAGGTTACGCACCTGTATGAACGTCTGATTCGTGTCAATTATTTTCCGACGCCAATGTTGAGTTTACCTTTTATTCCGATCAAGAAAATACATATACATATACAGCTCTGAGAAGCCTAATTTCGTCAAAAAATAACTTAGCCGCTTTTATAAGAGTTCTTAAAAATATAGTAAAAGTTAGACTATATTGTATCTTATATCTGCACTGCTAGCAGTTACCCGCCCTTTTGCAGTAATGTTGTAGGCGTTCAAGTTTATGACCACTGCTGGTTCGAGTGAATTATATTCCCGACGCCAATGTTGAGTTTGCCTTGTTGCCTCGATAAAAAAATACGTCAAACATTTTATAATTATGGCCATTGTAATTCACTTCGTTTTGATTTTGTTTTGTTTCCCTGTCAAGTTATGCGGGGACAAAGATGCAATAAGTGACTGGATCTCAAGGTGACTTGTTTTAATATACTTGTTTTTATTGTAATAATTGTTTTATATACACGAGATTCAGATTGACTAAGAAATTTAAACAAAAAATACTATGGAACACAAAAGTTCATATTTTTATATAGAAGAGATACAGAAATTTATACAAAGAAGCTTACGACCAAAGTTTTGACTTTTTTTGGTAACATTAAACAAACTAGTGCATGAATACATGCATGACTCTTGAGTAAGCCGATGATAAATCGACTCTAGACTTTGATCCGAGCTAGAGATTATTTTTACTGTTACTTGGCAAGTTTAAACAAGATCGTCAAAACCCAGACTGATATCGCTTAGAAATAATCCTCCAAGTTTCAAAGTTACGAACCGTAATACAGTACGGAATAACAAAGAACGTAAAAATACTACTCGCAAATTTGTAGCCCGCCATGACATGCTAAGTGATTACTTGCGGAATGGGCAAAGTTAGATTGCAGGAATACTATAAGATTGATGGTCTTGTAATAGAGCTACTTGGTTGCCTTACTACTAGGAAGGTTTAAGGAATAGTCTATTGGAATAGGGTTTCTTGTAATTTTAACACTGATTAACGCATTGACCATTTTACGCAGAAGGCGTCGTAATCACGTTAGGGTTCAGAAGGGATGAAATTAGGCATTGGAAGGTAAATTAAATCAGCCTCCTCATTAGTAAAAAAGACTGTAGCGTAAAGGTCACGAGTTCGATTTTTGTGAAGAAACAACGATTTTTAAGTGGATTAAAACAGTTTTCCCAATATCGTTTACATAATTGAATATACTATTTGCAATAAACGAACCAATCCCTCTCGAAAAGTACTGTCCATATTTCGACATTTACAATTCCTAAACTGACTGACAATGAAGCCTTTAACGAACGCTGATCACATGTCACACTCAATCGCTACTCTACTCGTTTCCGCGATATTAGATCAATGAAGTGGTGTACGTTATGGAAGCCAACCGCATAATCGGTGCATACTCAAGTACTACTCCGTGATAACACTTACACCACGGTTTTATGAACGCAGTCAACTTTCTTTGAGCGGACTATACCTACTGAGATAAACTCCCAGCATAATCGGTGCATACTCAAGTGCTACTCCGTGATAACACTTACACCACGGTTTTATGAACGCAGTTAACTTTCTTTGAGCGGACTATACCTACTGAGATAAACTCCCAGCATAATCGGTGCATACTCAAGTGCTACTCCGTGATAACACTTACACCACGGTTTTATGAACGCAGTCAACTTTCTTTGACCGGACTATACCTACTGAGATAAACTCCCAGCATAATCGGTGCATACTCAAGTGCTACTCCGTGATAACACTTACACCACGGTTTTATGAACGCAGTCAACTTTCTTTGAGCGGACTATACCTACTGAGATAAACTCCCAGCATAATCGGTGCATACTCAAGTGCTACTCCGTGATAACACTTACACCAAGGTTTTATGAACGCAGTCAACTTTCTTTGAGCGGACTATACCTACTGAGATAAACTCCCAGCATAATCGGTGCATACTCAAGTGCTACTCCGTAATAACACTTACACCACGGTTTTATGAACGCAGTCAACTTTCTTTGAGCGGACTATACCTACTGAGATAAACTCCCAGCATAATCGGTGCATACTCAAGTGCTACTCCGTGATAACACTTACACCACGGTTTTATGAACGCAGTCAACTTTCTTTGAGCGGACTATACCTACTGAGATAAACTCCCAGCATAATCGGTGCATACTCAAGTACTACTCTGTGATAACACTTACACCACGGTTTTATGAACGCAGTCAACTTTCTTTGAACAGACTATACCTACTGAAATAAACTCCCAGCATAATCGGTGCATACTCAAGTGCTACTCCGTGATAACACTTACACCACGGTTTTATGAACACAGTCAACTTTCTTTGAGCGGACTATACCGACTGAGATAAACTCCCAGCATAATCGGTGCATACTCAAGTACTACTCTGTGATAACACTTACATCACGGTTTTATGAACGCAGTCAACTTTCTTTGAACAGACTATACCTACCGAGATAAACTCCCAGCATAATCGGTGCATACTCAAGTGCTACTCCGTGATAACACTTACACCACGGTTTTATGAACACAGTCAACTTTCTTTGAGCGGACTATACCGACTGAGATAAACTCCCAGCATAATCGGTGCATACTCAAGTACTACTCTGTGATAACACTTACACCACGGTTTTATGAACGCAGTGAACTTTCTTTGAGCGGACTATACCGACTGAGATAAACTCCCAGCATAATCGGTGCATACTCAAGTACTACTCTGTGATAACACTTACACCACGGTTTTATGATCACAGTCAACTTTCTTTGAGCGGACTATACCGACTGAGATAAACTCCCAGCATAATCGGTGCATACTCAAGTGCTACTCCGTGATAACACTTACACCACGGTTTTATGAACGCAGTCAACTTTCTTTGAGCGGACTATACCGACTGAGATAAACTCCCAGCATAATCGGTGCATACTCAAGTACTACTCTGTGATAACACTTACACCACGGTTTTATGAACGCAGTCAACTTTCTTTGAACAGACTATACCTACTGAGATAAACTCCCAGCATAATCGGTGCATACTCAAGTGCTACTCCGTGATAACACTTACACCACGGTTTTATGAACACAGTCAACTTTCTTTGAGCGGACTATACCGACTGAGATAAACTCCCAGCATAATCGGTGCATACTCAAGTGCTACTCCGTGATAACACTTAACACCACGGTTTTTATGAACGCAGTTAACTTTCTTGAGCGGACTATAGCTACCGAGATAAACTCCCAGCATAATCGGTGCATACTCAAGTACTACTCTGTGATAACACTTACATCACGGTTTTATGAACGCGTCAACTTTCTTTGAACAGACTATACCGACTGAGATAAACTCGCAGCATAATCGGTGCATACTCAAGTACTACTCTGTGATAACACTTACATCACGGTTTTATGAACGCAGTCAACTTTCTTTGAGCGGACTATACCGACTGAGATAAAACTCCCAGCATAATCGGTGCATACTCAAGTGCTACTCCGTGATAACACTTACACCACGGTTTTTATGAACGCAGTCAACTTTCTTTGAGCGGACTATACCTACTGAGATAAACTCCCAGCATAATCGGTGCATACTCAAGTGCTACTCCGTGATAACACTTACACCACGGTTTTATGAACGCAGTCAACTTTCTTTGACCGGACTATACCTACTGAGATAAACTCCCAGCATAATCGGTGCATACTCAAGTGCTACTCCGTGATAACACTTACACCACGGTTTTATGAACGCAGTCAACTTTCTTTGAGCGGACTATACCTACTGAGATAAACTCCCAGCATAATCGGTGCATACTCAAGTGCTACTCCGTGATAACACTTACACCAAGGTTTTATGAACGCAGTCAACTTTCTTTGAGCGGACTATACCTACTGAGATAAACTCACAGCATAATCGGTGCATACTCAAGTGCTACTCCGTAATAACACTTACACCACGGTTTTTATGAACGCAGTCAACTTTCTTTGAGCGGACTATACCTACTGAGATAAACTCCCAGCATAATCGGTTGCATACTCAAGTGCTACTCCGTGATAACACTTACACCACGGTTTTAATGAACGCAGTCAACTTTCTTTGAGCGGACTATACCTACTGAGATAAACTCCCAGCATAATCGGTGCATACTCAAGTACTACTCTGTGATAACACTTACACCACGGTTTTATGAACGCAGTCAACTTTCTTTGAACAGACTATACCTACTGAAATAAACTCCCAGCATAATCGGTGCATACTCAAGTGCTACTCCGTGATAACACTTACACCACGGTTTTATGAACACCGTCAACTTTCTTTGAGCGGACTATACCGACTGAGATAAACTCCCAGCATAATCGGTGCATACTCAAGTACTACTCTGTGATAACACTTACATCACGGTTTTATGAACGCAGTCAACTTTCTTTGAACAGACTATACCTACCGAGATAAACTCCCAGCATAATCGGTGCATACTCAAGTGCTACTCCGTGATAACACTTACACCACAGTTTTATGAACACAGTCAACTTTCTTTGAGCGGACTATACCGACTGAGATAAACTCCCAGCATAATCGGTGCATACTCAAGTACTACTCTGTGATAACACTTACACCACGGTTTTATGAACGCAGTGAACTTTCTTTGAGCGGACTATATCGACTGAGATAAACTCCCAGCATAATCGGTGCATACTCAAGTACTACTCTGTCATAACACTTACACCACGGTTTTATGATCACAGTCAACTTTCTTTGAGCGGACTATACCGACTGAGATAAACTCCCAGCATAATCGGTGCATACTCAAGTGCTACTCCGTGATAACACTTACACCACGGTTTTATGAACGCAGTCATTTTTCTTTGAGCGGACTATACCGACTGAGATAAACTCCCAGCATAATCGGTGCATACTCAAGTAACTACTCTGTGATAACACTTACACCACGGTTTTTATGAACGCAGTCAACTTTCTTTGAACAGACTATACCCTACTGAGATAAACTCCCAGCATAATCGGTGCATACTCAAGTGCTACTCCGTGATAACACTTACACCACGGTTTTATGAACACAGTCAACTTTCTTTGAGCGGACTATACCGACTGAGATAAACTCCCAGCATAATCGGTGCATACTCAAGTACTACTCTGTGATAACACTTACATCACGGTTTTATGAACGCGTCAACTTTCTTTGAACAGACTATACCGACTGAGATAAACTCCCAGCATAATCGGTGCATACTCAAGTACTACTCTGTGATAACACTTACATCACGGTTTTATGAACGCAGTCAACTTTCTTTGAGCGGACTATAACCGACTGAGATAAACTCCCAGCATAATCGGTACATACTCAAGTGCTACTCCGTGATAACACTTACACCACGGTTTTATGAACGCAGTTAACTTTCTTTGAGCAGACTATAGCTACCGAGATAAACTCCCAGCATAATCGGTGCATACCCAAGTACTACTCTGTGATAACACTTACATCACGGTTTTATGAACGCGTCAACTTTCTTTGAACAGACTATACTGACTGAGATAAACTCCCAGCATAATCGGTGCATACTCAAGTAACTACTCTGTGATAACACTTACATCACGGTTTTATGAACGCAGTCAACTTTCTTTGAGCGGACTATACCGACTGAGATAAACTCCCAGCATAATCGGTGCATACTCAAGTACTACTCTGTGATAACACTTACATCACAGTTTTATGAACGCAGTCAACTTTCTTTGAACAGACTATACCTACCGAGATAAACTCCCAGCATAATCGGTGCATACTCAAGTGCTACTCCGTGATAACACTTACACCACGGTTTTATGAACACAGTCAACTGTCTTTGAGCGGACTATACCGACTGAGATAAACTCCCAGCATAATCGGTGCATACTCAAGTACTACTCTGTGATAACACTTACACCACGGTTTTATGAACGCAGTGAACTTTCTTTGAGCGGACTATACCGACTGAGATAAACTCCCAGCATAATCGGTGCATACTCAAGTACTACTCTGTGATAACACTTACACCACGGTTTTATGATCACAGTCAACTTTCTTTGAGCGGACTATACCGACTGAGATAAACTCCCAGCATAATCGGTGCATACTCAAGTGCTACTCCGTGATAACACTTACACCACGGTTTTATGAACGCAGTCAACTTTCTTTGAGCGGACTATACCGACTGAGATAAACTCCCAGCATAATCGGTGCATACTCAAGTACTACTCTGTGATAACACTTACACCACGGTTTTATGAACGCAGTCAACTTTCTTTGAACAAACTATACCTACTGAGATAAACTCCCAGCATAATCGGTGCATACTCAAGTGCTACTCCGTGATAACACTTACACCACGGTTTTATGAACACAGTCAACTTTCTTTGAGCGGACTATACCGACTGAGATAAACTCCCAGCATAATCGGTGCATACTCAAGTGCTACTCCGTGATAACATTTTACACCACGGTTTTTATGAACGCAGTTAACTTTCTTTGAGCAGACTATAGCTACCGAGATAAACTCCCAGCATAATCGGTGCATACTCAAGTACTACTCTGTGATAACACTTACATCACGGTTTTATGAACGCGTCAACTTTCTTTGAAAAGACTATACCTACTGAGATAAACTCCCAGCATAATCGGTGCATACTCAAGTACTACTCTGTGATAACACTTACACCACGGTTTTATGAACGCAGTCAACTTTCTTTGAGCGGACTATACCTACTGAGATAAACTCCCAGCATAATCGGTGCATACTCAAGTACTACTCGTGATAACACTTACACCACGGTTTTATGAACACAGTCAACTTTCTTTGAACGGACTATACCGACTGAGATAAAAACTCCCAGCATAATCGGTGCATACTCAAGTACTACTCTGTGATAACACTTACATCACGGTTTTATGAACGCAGTCAACTTTCTTTGAGCGACTATAGCTACTGAGATAAACTCCCAGCATAATCGGTGCATACTCAAGTACTACTCTGTGATAACACTTACATCACGGTTTTATGAACGCAGTCAACTTTCTTTGAACAGACTATACCTACTGAGATAAACTCCCAGCATAATCGGTGCATACTCAAGTGCTACTCTGTGATAACACTTACACCACGGTTTTATGAACGCAGTCAACTTTCTTTGAGCGGACTATACTACCTGAGATAAACTCCCAGCATAATCGGTGCATACTCAAGTACTACTCTTAGATAACACTTACATCACGAGTTAACTTTCTTTGAGCAGACTATACTACCGAGAACTCCCACATAATACTCACTCGGTGTCTACACACTTACATCACGGTTTTATGAACGCAGTCAAACTTTCTTTGAACAGACTACTATACCTACTGAGATAAACTCCCAGCATAATCGGTGCATACTCAAGTGCTACTCCGTGATAACACTTACACCACGGTTCTATGAACGCAGTTAACTTTCTTTGAGCGGACTATAGCTACTGAGATAAACTCCATGCATAAAAGTGATAACGTCGCGAGGATTTGAAGCACGCTAAAGAATATGCACTTCCTGCTTCGCAGTAATGTAAATTTACATGGGCAAGGCAAATTGAATTCTTCCCTACATCGAGTAATTATGTAATATTTGAAATGGAAGAGATAGACTCACTTTACGCTGATTGATCAAGAGTAGAATTTGGATTGTTAAGCCCGCTTCGCGCACTGGTGAATCTAAAAGGCGTTCACCAGGACGGGAGGCTGTGGTGATACAGCTGTCGCGTCCAGATAAGGAAGCCAGTACCACAGTCCACAGCTGATTAGGGCCATGTCTGCGATAACATTGTTCTCCTTCCGCTGGAGTGGCCTACAAAACTTTCGCTTTCTAACACTAAAACTTCGCAAGTTGGGCCATGCAATTTGTATAGAGATCAAAATTTTTTAACTCAAAAACTACTTTGTACTATCAACTTGAACATAATTTAATTCATTTTAGAACTGAATGTAACAACCCTCTATAGAAATTTTATACGCAGTTTACAACGCTAAATATTTAATTTAATCTAGTTAACTTTTGTTAATACATGAGTTTGTTAAATATTCATAAGAAATGTAGAAAAAAATATGATAAACAACCTTTTAGATAACTATAACCTGAAACAACGTTGTAATGTTAACGTTAGTAACAAAATTTGCATAAATTACAATATTTATGAGTATGGAAGAATTGTACACTTTCCAATATAGCAATATTTTCTTCACTGACTACACGTTCCTACTTTTGTCGATCTTTTAATTGCACTCTTTGCCTCATTATGAGTACAAAGAGTTCCGTCGTCAACGCCAGGATTTCAAAACGGGCTTGTGATAGAACCGAAATTCATTAGAGCATCCATATCCAGTATCTCTAATATTGTAATGAAAAAAATGATATTGCGTATGAACTGTCATTACAGCAGCGATATCCAGTGTCTCCAATATTTTAATGATACACAAATTAACTTGCGTTGGAACTGTCATTAAATCATCGATATCCAATGTCTCCAATATTTTAATGATACACAAATGAGCTTGCGTTTGAACTGTCAATACAGCATTGACACTCAGCGTCTCCAGTATCACTTGATACACTAACCATATTGTAATTTATGGTCACATATTTGAAATTAGCATTATATATCCAATGTCTCCAATATTTTAATGATACACAAATTAACTTGCGTTTGAACTGTCAATACAGCATTGACACTCAGCGTCTCCAGTATCACTTGATACACTAACCATATTGTAATTTATGGTCACATATTTGAAATTAGCATTATATATCCAATGTCTCCAATATTTTAATGATACACAAATTAACTTGCGTTGGAACTGTCATTAAATCATCGATATCCAATGTCTCCAATATTTTAATGATACACAAATGAGCTTGCGTTTGAACTGTCAATACAGCATTGACACTCAGCGTCTCCAGTATCACTTGATACACTAACCATATTGTAATTTATGGTCACATATTTGAAATTAGCATTATATATCCAATGTCTCCAATATTTTAATGATACACAAATTAACTTGCGTTGGAACTGTCATTACATCATCGATATCCAGTGTCTCCAATATTTTAATGATACACAAATGAGCTTGCGTTTGAACTGTCAATACAGCATTGACACTCAGCGTCTCCAGTATCACTTGATACACTAACCATATTGTAATTTATGGTCACATATTTGAAATTAGCATTATATATCCAATGTCTCCAATATTTTAATGATACACAAATTAACTTGCGTTGGAACTGTCATTACATCATCGATATCCAGTGTCTCCAATATTTTAATGATACACAAATGAGCTTGCGTTTGAACTGTCAATACAGCATTGACACTCAGCGTCTCCAGTATCACTTGATACACTAACCATATTGTAATTTATGGTCACATATTTGAAATTAGCATTATATATCCAATGTCTCCAATATTTTAATGATACACAAATTAACTTGCGTTGGAACTGTCATTACATCATCGATATCCAGTGTCTCCAATATTTTAATGATACACAAATTAACTTGCGTTGGAACTGTCATTACATCATCGATATCCAGTGTCTCCAATATTTTAATGATACACAAATTAACTTGCGTTGGAACTGTCATTACATCATCGATATCCAGTGTCTCCAATATTTTAATGATACACAAATTAACTTGCGTTGGAACTGTCATTACATCATCGATATCCAGTGTCTCCAATATTTTAATGATACACAAATGAGCTTGCGTTTGAACTGTCAATACAGCATTGACACTCAGCGTCTCCAGTATCACTTGATACACTAACCATATTGTAATTTATGGTCACATATTTGAAATTAGCATTATATATCCAATGTCTCCAATATTTTAATGATACACAAATTAACTTGCGTTGGAACTGTCATTACATCATCGATATCCAGTGTCTCCAATATTTTAATGATACACAAATGAGCTTGCGTTTGAACTGTCAATACAGCATTGACACTCAGCGTCTCCAGTATCACTTGATACACTAACCATATTGTAATTTATGGTCACATATTTGAAATTAGCATTATATATCCAATGTCTCCAATATTTTAATGATACACAAATTAACTTGCGTTGGAACTGTCATTACATCATCGATATCCAGTGTCTCCAATATTTTAATGATACACAAATGAGCTTGCGTTTGAACTGTCAATACAGCATTGACACTCAGCGTCTCCAGTATCACTTGATACACTAACGATATTGTAATTTATGGTCACATATTTGAAATTAGCATTATCTAACTCCCTTTTAGATATAAAATTAAACATGTGTAACTAAATTCTGCATATATGTAGCCTACTTACAAATCACAAATCCTTATTTTATGTTTTAAAATTGCATTTGTTGTGCAATATAGACGAGTTATTGTATACATAAACTCTCTTCGTTTACGTAGAACGAATAACTTTCCAAACGATTGAATACATAAATTAAAATTACATGTAATTTCCCAAAAACAAGGGTGTAAAATATGTCCATTTAGGCGCATAAATTGATTATGAATTATTTGTAAAAAATTATTATGTATTTTGTTCAACACACTTCTACTTAAAGAGCGTTTCGGTATGTTAAGTTCTATATAGTTTTCAACTTTTATGATGAATACATGATGTGTGTTATAATCAAAAATAAAGAAACAAACTAATCTTTTGAGATGGTGTTCTTAAATTGTGTAAGATTTTTCCGTGACTTAGGATTAGGTTGCGGACGGATTTCTTAATCTCTAAGCAAGAGATGGTGGGTTAAAATTTCGGAGAGGTTTGAAAAAGTTCCATAGCAACGTTTTATACCATACAAACATACTTTGTCTGTAAAAAAATAATAGTGAAAAAGAGAAGGTTGATCTATCTTCCTCCCATAAATATGACTTGGATTTGCCTCCTTACCCAAACTGAAATCCTAACGCCACTGCAATGAAACAACAAAGCTGTACGTCATTCACCCATTACGCTCATCCTTTATTCATAGACCCTTTAATATGTTCTTGGAAATATATCAATAACGGTACCTCCAGTAGTTCGCCAGTATCGTGAACTTTAACAATTCTCATTTCTTTGAATGAATTCATAATTTGGTTCCTTACTCACAATTAACGTTATATTTTAATAACATATTTTTATATACCTGTATGTTTAATATCCGATCCTTCATTTCAAGGCCTATTATATACTTTAATATCAATCCAAAATTCTGTGCAACTTCTCATACTTTAACTAGTTATAAATAACGTAAAAATTAACACCAGCCAGTTACATTAAAATATTAAAATTTTTTTTCTTAAATCAGCAATACCTAATCTTACCTGAATGTTTCATTAAAATTTTAATTCCAAAAAAAGGAAATATTCGTGAAAGTCATCTGATTAACTAATAATGGATACTAACGTTTTATTTCTTCGTTTTTTCCAACTAAGGATTTTGAAGTCTTGTCCTATACATATACATAATCAATTCATTGCATTTAAATAATTATTGAAAGAATTAATTAAAATTTCACGCTAATTGTAATAAGTCAGCGCTGAGATGTTATCATTTGTCAAAACCAGATGCTTGCTTATTAGTAAAATCCAGAATAGAAAAACCTGTTCTATACGTGATATAATATATATTTTTGTATATTTTCAAACAAACTGTTAAGAGTGATAAGTAAAACCAATATAACACAAGTTCATCTCCATATAAATGCATGTAGATTATAGATCCAAACGATCACGATACCTTGAAGAATATATAAGATCAATTATTATATACAATGTATATAATAATTAATAAATTGTATGCAAAAATGGTCTTTTGATAGTATAAATACAAATATCGTGTCAATGATGCTTTAATTGTACGTTTCTATAGTCAATACTCTTATGATTCAATTACGCGTCATCTTTCCCACGGTAATAAAACCTAATCATTATTTATCTAATATGAATTCTACATTACCACGGTTATTACTTCCAGTTTATAATTAAAACAAAAAATAATTATTGATTCTGATTTTGTGTCAATAGTTATTCAAAACATCAAAAACAATATTAACTAGGTTTTCATTTCGAATGAATTTGTGAAAATTTCAGATTGGTTAATACGCGTACGTTAATGACTATAATGGCTACAACACATCGTAGGTTAGTTTATCAATAACAAAGCGTAGACTCAAATTATTTACGTCGCATGTAAATAAATACGGGAGTGGTGTGTTCTTAACACACATTTAAACATACCATAACCATAACTTTTATAGGCCATACATGTTTTGCGGTACAGCTATCAAACAGTCAATTTAATATGATTATTTTCTATAAAGCAAGATCTCCAGGGTGTAAAAAAACTACGGTATAAGTAATATTATTCAAGCAGTTACTTCAAGCTATGCATGACAGATCAACAAACATAATGTGCCATTGTTATCGTATAATAATCAGCATTGTAAAGATGCAAGTACCGTAACTAACTACAGTTTTATCGTAAGTAATGTTATTCAAGCAGTGAAACTTCAGGTACTGCACGAACGATAAACAAATATAACGAGTACCGTATCTACTAAGAAAATAACATTTTATAATTCAACTGTTAATTTTGCAAAAACAGTAAACAATATAATGAAAAAATTTTTTTTTTTTATTACGTTAAAACTTCTAGTCCTGTATTGCAGTAATTATGTTAACTTGAAATGGTTTACCTGACAAACCAGGTACAAAACACGAAGTTCGTGGTCATATGAGGTAGAAACAGGTCAAATCAAAGAAAATCAATCTTAGAGCGAGCAACATAACCTGAAATCCTACCTTATTGGCAGACGAACTGTTCAGTAATCCCCGGTCTGTGTGTGTGACAGCAGCAGTAATCCAGCAACAATACAACAGTACACGCCACAATACAACAACACAGCAAGGACGGTAGTAACGGTATTGAGTAGTGCGTAACGACTGACGCTGCGAATGTTGTCCGGGCACTGACACAGGCAGACTGGACTGAGGTGAGACTTGCGTGATCGCGCTGCCGCCTGCTCGCTCCCCCTCCCCCTCCTTCCCCTCCCTCGCTTCTCCTACCCCTCCGCGCGCTGCGTGCTGCGGGCTGCGGCACAACGTCCCATAACCGCCAAACTCATTCAGCAGATTCCTGGACCTAGGAGAATGTCAGACACAGACACCGCGTTTTGCAATATAACATTCTAAATATGAGCCACGCATGCTTTTGGTATTTTTGCAATTTTGTAATTCGCAATTTTTCTTAAAAACTAATTTGCAATAGTAAAGAAAAAGTAGAAGATAGTGAAGGAAACAGGATTTTCCCGGACATTTGCCATCGTTCAGTAATATAAAAATCAGTAACACTACGTTTCGAGATCTGCAATCTGACCTCTTCTTCAGGTAAATAACTAACCTAACACTGAACGATGGCAAATGTTAGGGAAAAAATCCTGTTTCCTTCACAATCCTTCCATTATAAAAAAAAACTTCAAATAAAAAGCGGAGTTAGAAATTTTACTAAGATAAAGAATTACATAGCATTTTATATAGATTTGTTTCCATAGGATGTAAATGAAGATGATGGTGAATAATACTGTACATCTATCAATGCTGTCGCTAACAAACGTAGGTAACTTTACAAAATTGTTTTTAAAAATTCAGGGGCGTACTCAGAAATTAATTTGGGGGGGGGGCTTAGAGCATATGTATATTGTTGGGAGTAAGAGAATTTCTTAGAATATACATGTCTCTTAACGCAATGATCGTGAAGGATCTGACAGCTCATTATGTATAAAAGGAATTCCAGGGGGTGCATTAATCTTCCATATCCCACCCCTTTAATTCACACCTGAACATTTACAAAAAAGGTTTTTATCAAGAAAAGTTAGTACCGTGTTTAGAATTAATACTTTATATATAGAACATATTGTTTAGTAATAACAATTTTAGAGCAGCTGAGTCATTATTTCAGACGTAAAGTTGGTACTTGTGTAGCAATTGCACATGGCCTCTAGCACCAACTTTGAGGTCTTCGTATTTGTTTACTATCAGCTGGTCTGGGAGATCTACAATAAACAAGTCTGTGATTGTAGCGTTTTGTCTCATAAAACATATTTTGAGACGAGTAGATATCTAATTTAGGAGTCCAAGTGAGTTTTATTTTTATCAGATATTTATGGACTGGTTGTTGCCCAGTGAATACAACAATTCCTTATACAGAAGAGAACACATGGAGTGCCTTCCTGACCGTCACAAATACAGCCACTAGCGAACCTAGCGGAATTTAGACGAACCGTTACTGCGTAATTGCCTGCATTACCATACAGCGTGCCCCCTCTATATCAAGTATATACTCTGCACGTTATTGTCCACATACTCACATAGGCCTACTGAGGTATGGCACTTCTACCGAGTCAGAGGATAAAAGAGTGGAATTGAATTTACTAAAAACAAATATCCTTGAAGCATAGAGCTGGTTATTATAATGTATGTTCCTTTATGAATGTCTCGTCCAAAAATTAGCTTTAACTGTATTCATCTGTACGGTCTTATTTTAAGTTATTTTCACAAGTAACTTTAAATTCCACAATTAACATTACGTTAATGTGTTTACGAAGGCTCTATGCAAACTTGTTATTGTTTACGACACCATTAATATTGTATTATAACATTTAAAAACTATATAAGCACTTTATTTTCTGGCATTAAAAAAAATTTGGATTCGAATTTCTTTATTCTTTGAAGATTTTCATAGGGTTTTGTTATTAATTTTTAAAAAGTTCAACCTACCTTGAAACTTAAAGGTTATAAATATAATACAAAGGTTTCGCATGATTTGTTTACCTTGGTCCAAAGAACGGACCACCAAAAGATCTCTGGAGAGTTCGTGAACACTCTGTATATTACGTGTTATTTATATACATACTACACTCAGTACACGAATATATGCGTTAAAGTAATTTTACATTCGTGCTATAGGTAGTCAAAGAAAGTTAAGCAAAACTCTAAAACAAAACTAGGCATTTGACAAGAAAAGTGTTATTTTTGGCTTTGTTTTTATAAAGTTTTGTATACAAAATGAACCAGCACTTAAACTTATATACAGGGATAGTTGTAATCTTTACTTCAACCATTTCAAGGATAAATTTTCAACGGAAAGTACACCAGTATACAGTGAAATTGAATAGAGAAGACTATAGTCATAACTTCAATCTAGATAAAGCCATTTTAAATTTTAAATAAAAATACCGTCCACTTTTCAAAATACTTTTGCATACTCAGACTCTTCAGTGTCGTGACCCCAAACTCCTGACTTCGTCACGACCTCATCAACTAAAACTTATAGTTATTTTCGAGCCATTAGATTAGGCCTAATAGCTTATAAACTCCGCTAAACGTAATATAATGAGGCAAAAGATCTTTAGGATAACAGTCCACAATATTTAGGTAAATATTCGTCGAAGGTCCCAAGATATCTGACATTTCGGATCTTCCGGGAACTGAACTACAAGAAAGCTCCTGAAAGCCTGTGGACTCCTTTTCGGGTTCAATATAACATCTAGGAGGCCATGACCGATAACTGTTAGTATTTTATAAATGTAGTGCAACTTTAATGACTTATTCAAAATGTGACTTTTTGCTCATCATTCAGTTTTTTTAACGATCGTCCATTTATAAACAGTGCTCATCATTTATTAATTTTAGAAAAATTAGTTTTTATGTTGTTAGTCTATAGGTAAGAGTAATACAAAATTCGTGATTTTTATTGAAAGTGCTATACTTTTCTGTTAACAGCCCTTCTAATGCTAAATGTTTTGCACCCATAGTTTACTTGCAAAATGTTTAAATCTAATTTTTTAATACTTTTTTATTTAACTATCATTTAGAAGAGCTCTTTTCCAAACACTGCTAAGTCCATTTTGTTATAAATTGAGTTGCTATCACTACATTATTAAACATTCACAGCTCTACTATGCATTATAATAATTTTTTCCTAAACCCTCTTAGTCACATTTATTTTAATAAAATAAAAACAGATTTTTTTCCAAAACTTATCTAGGTCCCTCAGAGGTTTTTTCCAAAACCCACCATGTCCAGAAGCATGCGCAATACAGGACAACAGCTGACTGACTCAAGCTATTATGCGGTATAGCAGTAATAAACATAACCTCACTTGTTGATGTTTTAAGCTGCCAGTGTGTTGCATTTATGTTTCCAGTTTTTAAGTATATTCTTTTAAAACTTTAGTATGAGTGATTTTGATTTAGAAGGGCTTATAAGCCCTCAAGTTGTGCTTCCAGGACGAGGTAGAAGTGCTTCCTTGGACTTACCTGTGTTTGGAAAAAAGCCTTCTCAAAAATTGACTTCATTCATTTAAATTTTAAAAAATCAGTGTTTTCAAATATTTAAATAAGTAAGTACTTCTTTTAACTTAATATAGTGCATAGTAATCTGATAAATGAGCGGTTGTTCAAAAAACGGGTTTCCTGAAAAATTACCTTTTTGGACGTAGCAGGTTTTGGAAAAAGTGCTCTAACCTAAAGTTTAATAATAAATTTTATTAACTTTAGAATAATCAGTTTTTACGTTGTTATAGGTAACAGGAATACAACACTTGTGAGTGTTATTGAATCTGCTGTATTTTTTCTGTTGACACCCCTTAGAATGCCCTTGTTTTGCACACATAGTTTACTTGCAAAATATAATTTTTTAATGCGGGTTGATTTAACATTGATTTTCAATATCTCGAAAATCAACGAAGGTAAAGGCTTCCGGTTTGGGAGGAAATTTGTATCCTTTTTGAAATATATTGTAAAGAGTAAAGTACTGGAAAATTTTGAGTTGGGGACACCCCCTCAGAAGGATGATTTTCGAAAATTTTAAATACGCACGTTAAAGTAGTTTATGTTTTAGGAACACTCTGAGTTTCATTTCTGTAACTTTAACGGATACGAAATTAGCATGGGGATAGACTTCATCAGCTCCAGTCTATAGCATGTCTGGATTGTCTGGACGGTCGAACTCTGGTCCTCGCTGTCTGTCTAGGGAAGAGAATGGCTCTGACACAGTTCGCTGTGTTCTCTCGCTTTCCATCAATCCTGCTATCAATTATAATTTTAAATACGCATTACAATAATATTGAGCCACTTAGCAAATCAAGATAGGTGCTTATGGAAGGATAATGGGATTTCGGACATTTGCCATTGTTATATGTTACATTATCTGTTATATTTTGTAACATGTAACGATGGCACATGTCCGAAATCCTATTATCTTTTTCACCAAAGCTAGCTTAGCACAACGACTGTTTTCCTCATTTTAGAGTTCTTAGTGTTTCCTGAAATAGTTCCTACGCAACTTATTTATTCATTATTTCCGCTACTGACTAGCAGACAACGTTTTAGTAAACATCTTCTCTCAAATTCTCTCTTTTAAAATCTCTCAAATTAAAAATAAAAATAATTAAGTTTTTCCCAACAGCAACACAATTAATTGTGGTATTAGTACGCGAACCCAATTATATGGCGGCTTAAAAATAGTTTACAAAGTAACGCCTCATTTTGATAACAGATTTTCTTTATAGATATTTGCTCCAAAATATGTTAAAAGCTGAGTGTTGCAGTGTACAAGCAGCTTGTTAATCAATAGCTTATAATCCAGTCAATGGGGGTAAAAAAAGGTGTAAACTGTCTGTCACAATTATCGCATACAACACGTCAAAATTTGGATTTAGGTTATAATTATACTCTTTTTTAAAGTCTTCCCTGTGCCGAGAGTTGCTTTTTCCCTAAGGGTGAACACCAATTCTTTTCTGGAATGAGCATTTTTCATCGAAAATAAGTGCGGAAATCGATAAATTGACTGATTCCAAGCAAGTTTTGTTCTATGAAGTTTTTTTCTGAAAGTAAATACTTTTCGAGTTATTCGCAAGTAAAATTGTCATTTTTAGGCAACAAATCGCGTTTTCAGACGGTATTCCGCTAATAACCAGAAAAATGTGCAGTTAATTGAAAAATGGTTTTCTGGGAAACTACGGTAATAAAGCGAAACGTTTTCAGACGGTTTTTTGCGACTTAGTTGAACTGTCAATTATATACAGGGTGTCCCACGAGTAACCCGAAAAACTTCTCAGGCGGTTTCCTTTCATCAAAATAATGAAAAAAGTTCATATAAACATATGTCAGAAAACGGTCGTATCGCTTCGCAATCGAGACCCGAGAAGGGGGTGGAATCCACCCCCAGGGGAAAAGCAGCCCCCGTTACAGGGTAGACTTTGAAATAGGGGACAAGCAGAATCAAAATTTTTCGAAAATCTGTGCTGTGTGGTATAAAATACACGGGAAAATCATCATTAACTGGATTATTATGAGCATCGGTCCTATGGTGGTGGACGCATTTACTTAATTTACTTTAATTTACTTAACTATTTATTTCTTAATATTGATACTTCCCCTTCACTTAATATATACATCCTTGCATTTTATTTAATAACACAACAGCAAACATACCGGGTTTGTTGTTTGATGAATCATCCAAATTATTTAGTTTATTCTTTTTATTTAGTACGTTATTGTTTGATGATCCTGAATTTTTAATAAACATACCATCCATCCTTAGTCTAACAAGTTAATATTTTGAATGTTATTTATATTAGTTGTTACAATGCTTCTTGATATTATTTAAACGTTTATCAACGTATAAAGAAAACAACGTTAATGGGTTTTATTCGGCAATAATTATCCTACACACTGGTGCACAGACTTCTCGGGGTTAACATTCTTCTTATATTCTTCGTATAGCATATTATACGAGCATGTTGTTTTCGAGAATAATTCGATTTTCCACCGGTTATTATCTCACTGTGCAATACTTGGAACTCTCCTGTGAGGTATTTTTAGTAGCGAAGGTAGGACGGTTTTGTCGAGCCCAAAACCCACGCCCTACCGCAGGCACGCAGCTTACCACACTCGCTCACAGATAACCACAGTAGGGGGGACAGCGTGGCCGCAGACTGTGGTCCAGGAAGCCGCCCAACTCCGCCCTGCCCCGCCTGACTGCCTCAGGACCAGATCATTATCTGAGGTCGACTAATGACCTTGGATCATCAAAGCCTACCTGACTGTACAGTTTTTACAGCTACCTCGGTGGGGCGGAACTGAGAGGAGATTTAGGGATTTTCCTCGTCAGTCGTAGTTCATGACTAGCCGTTCAGCGTTACTTCTTATAAATGTTGGCTCGATCACTTAAAATGGATTGTACGACTCAAGCATATTTTTGAGTCGTGTTTCTGTAGCCAGCATCGTAATCTGGGTACTGAACCCATATAAACTGTGGTAGAGCCTGGTTTACGAAGTAAAGTACCAAGGAATTCCAGAGAACTCGTCATCCATCTTCCTTTATTTTGCGCGCTCTCTCTCTCCCTCCCTCCCTCCCTCTCGCTCCATCTCACTCCCTCCCTCCCTCTCGCTCCATCTCACTCCCTCTCTCTCCTCCCTCTCTCTCATCTCCCCCTCTCCCCCCCTCTCTCTTCATTTGTAAAAATTTTCATGTAGATATAATTTGTAAGGAAATTAATAATCTCCTCCAATGCAATGGTCAATGATGAAATTCCTTTAAAATTTCAAAATATTGTTTATAACGAAATAAAGCATTTTCTATGTTTTTAAGTTTTCACTCACCAGTGAATAGACATTTACAATTACATTAACATTTTTCTTATTCTGGCCTGAACCGTAAGTGACAATAGATTTGGACAAAGTTACGATAGTTTTACCACACTCTATATTAAGGATGCACGTGTCATAGTGGCAATCCAAACTCTCAAGGATACATCAATATTTGGAAAAAGTCATGAAAAAAAATAGTGACAGAAGGCAACATTTCAAATTGATTTCTACGACCGGAATACTCGACCGTAACTATCTCTCTCACAGAGAAATCCCACTTCTCTCAACCGTCACTCAAGGGTTGACTCGTAACCGAAATATATTCTGGAAGTGAAAGGGGAGGGTTTTAACACACATTGTCACAGAGTTTTCAAGTAGTGCATATTCCAGGCTAAGATCTATTAACCCTGGTATAGTTGATTGAAGAAATCAGTTAACTGTTGAAACAAATCGCTTCATCGGCTTATTTAATCGTAATCTTAGAGTAAGGAAAGCCTTATTGGCTAGTTTAATATTCCAACCTCTTAATTAGTAAAATTAATTATGGGATTTTGGTACCGGCTCTCTGTGAAGGTGAAATCCAGTTCCATCTTGTATTACAATCTTAATAATTGCACTAATCTTTTAATCCCTAATTGGTTGAACAAAAGTGGAAAATGCAAAAAGCCATGAAAAGTCTAATTAAAAAGTCGGAATCCAAAGTTTGACGTTGGTGGCATTTAGACTCTTTTGAATATGCGATGGGTAGACACAACATCCAATTCTAAACAGCACCTGTAGATTCCGCAGTTAATTTATTTTGCCTATTTCAGTTAACGTAGATACCATTAGTGCCTTCAAGGGACCTTAAAGTGTTTGTAATTCCTTCAATAAATCATGAGACAGTTCCCAATTTTACAAAAATTTGCATTCTGAGACAAAAAAGTGATCTTTATCTTACTTGTTCGTAAATATTATTTCACTGTAAGACTGTTTAAGTTCACTCTATTGGTAATTATATCTGATTTTTTTCACTTATCTCAACTTCCTCCAACTGCTGGAACACATCCTGGAGCCAGTAGGATGAAGAATTAGTAAGAAGAATTATGGGATTTGAGTTCCGGCTGTCTATGATGGTGAAGTCCATCGCCCTGTACGTAATGTATGCACTTATATTTTAATCACAAATTTGTGATGATTTGTACGTAATAAAGTGGAAAAATGCAAAAATATAAGAAAAGACTGATTAACAAGTGGGATCCAAAAGTTGACATCGTGGCCTCTAGACTCTTCTGAATATCCAATCCAATCTTTTGGACACAATATCCGTAGTAAATTTATTTTGCATATTTAATTTAACCTAGATACCATTAGTGCCTCCAAGGAATCTTAAAGTTTTTATGATGCCTTTAAGAAATCATGACACGATTCTCAATTCTACAAAAAATTTGCACTCTGAGACAAAAAGTGATCTTTCTTTTACTTGTGCGTAAAGATCATTCCACTTCAGAATTTACTGGTTACGTTACATCTGATTTTAAGGATCACCCATCAAACTTGCCTCCTACTGCTGGAGCACATCCTGGAGCCACTAGGATGCCCGGGGAAGATCTCTCGTTCTCCGGTCGTGCCCGAAGACATGGCGCACAGCCGCAGAAGCCTACGGAGAAAGTACCGCGCTTGCGCTTCCACTTTCACCCCCGCTCGGGAACAAACGGAGGCCGGGAAGATCGGCAGCACGCCGCCGTAATTGACTGGGAAATTATTAATTCGATCACGGAATATTAGCGGAGTCGTGACGACTCTCTGTGGTGACACTTCGTCGTTTCACGCCACCAGATTGCCCAAGCGGGTTGCCACATCAAGGAACTCCTCCGAGTTGATGAGGAAGATTATGTACGCGACCGGTAAAGTAATTCTGCGAATCATCCTGCTCTAATGTGATGTTCTAAGCGTATTTGCTTCTGCGGGAACTTTACCATTTATTAGTTCACTACTTCGTTGTTATGGCAAGTACGGACCGTTTTAAGTGACACAAGTAGTACTTATCAAAGACAAAGTCAGATCCCAAAAGGATGACCGAGCTCTATGAGCTTTCTAATCCCAAAAGGGTCAAAGAAAGTGTAAGATTTGCAAAATGCGGTAATTTGGCAAGATAATGTTATTGTTTACTTTTCACCCTCCACATCCTGTCCTAAGGAGTATGTATTGTGAAGGAAACAGGATTTTCCGGATTTGCCATCGTTAAATGAAACAAGAAATCAGTAATACTACGTTTCGAGATCTGCAATCTAACCTCTTCTTCAGGTAAAGAACTAACCTAATACATAATTACAAACTAGGTAATTCAGTCGTAGGTGGTTAGTAGACGAATGAAGACGTATTGTGACCTGTGTTCCGTAGTTCAGTTTTAATGATTAGTGTTGTGTATAGTTTTTTTTATTAAGTCCATGTTTATAGAGTTTGTGAAGTTGACAAACAACATGGTGGTTGGGATTCCTGACTTAGGCGTGCCACAATGCTTTGGTAAGATTTGTTTATTTTAACCTAGTTTTAAATTATATATTAGGTTAGTTATTTACCTGAAGGAGAGATCAGATTACAGATATCGAAACGTAGTGTTACTGATTTCTTGTTTCACTGAACGATGGTAAATGTCCGGAAAATCCTGTTTCCTTCACAATCCTTCCATCGTCAAAAATAACCTTAAAACAAAGAGTATGTATTGAACCAAATTAAAAAAATAGCACTATCGAATCGAGAGAACATGATAGTTTTTAATTCACCAAAATGTTTAACAGTAAATAGTTTATTTGTATGTTGCTACAAACAGATATTAATTGTTTCATTCTCTCTTTTTATAAAATATATAGGCTGCTGTCGCATTCACATTTATACGAGCTCACAACTATTTTCTGTCATTATATTATAATATATCGATAATTCAAGTATAAAGTCAAATATTTTACAATTTTTTTCCGAAGTAACTGGATGAACGGGGAACTATTGTCGCATTAACCCTACATTATAATAATTAATAGCTGAGCGTTAGCGAAGCTTATCACTACAGGGGCTGTCTGTCTATCCACGTGATATCTAAAAAACGAACTGACCTGTAAGAAGGATATTAGGCTTTCTGATATTTGTCATCGTTGTTTATTACAAAGGAAGTATAAGATTACATTTCGAGTATGGAAATCTACCCTCTTCTTCAGATGGCTTTCAGATTTGAAATGTGTCATTTCTATATAGGCTATATTGAATTTGATAATGGTGTAGGAGGAGGTCACTCCATGGGATTTGGCTGAGCGTTAGTGAACATTTTTACATTGACCTTATGGGTAGTGATGGTGGTGACGGGAAAATTTCTGAATAAAAGAATTGTAAACAGACTTAAATCTTATGACATTTTCAAACGACGTAACCGTATTTTTACATTTCATGCACGTGTTAGGGTTTTTGAGAGTTTGCTGTATTTTTCGTATAAATTGACAATTTAGAAATAGCAAGCCGCACCCCAGAGGAAAAAGATATAATAAGTTTTATTCATAGATATGTTTTTGTCATATACACGTAATAGTTACATGATATATTCATTACGACTTAATCTGTATTCTATTCAAATCAATGACAATTTAATTCATGGTTTTATAAAGTTTTGTACATATCGTTAAAAGTGTTAAACAATGATTAAAACAGTACCGTATGTATGTTGGATTATTTTTACAGCTCTTTTCAAATCACATTAAATTGGATTTGATATTTCTGAAATATATTTTTCTAACTTCTGCTATCTGTAAAAAACGTAAAATATAATATTGGAACGAATTTAAAACATCAATAATTTTTGCCCGCTTTTAGGAAATAGTTGCTCTACTGTGCGGCGCGCTATTGCAATCTTCATTTTTTAAAGTATGAAGTATTTTCATAGTACATAAACAAATTAAAATATAACAGAAAAAGTTTCCACTTTTATTTTAATGTAGCTTCTTTAATAGTATGTTGTTTTACTTCCCTGTATTTCTCCGTGTACGCAAACTAATGGGCTTCTATAGCCTTCGGCAATGTGGACCGCTGACAACGTGGACCACTGACAAAATGGACCACAAAACAGGTAATTTAATTGTGTTTTACTGTGTTCTCCAGTGTCAACAACCTGTATACCTCATATTTAAGTGCAACATGTTTGTGGAATACATTTTTAGTAGAAATAGAGATAAATAAATTCCTAAAATATTTGCTATAATAAAAGATACTTGGTCTACTTCAACAGGCTTTCTGTCAATGTTGTTCATAACAACAAACACAAGAAACCCTGAATGAGTTAATAAGGTTGATTTTACAGTATTATTCCACTACCTTCTGGACGATAAAATTATTAGATCCGGATGTTGCCACTTGTGTAGCTTACACATGTGTGAAAATTTGCAAACAAGTTCAAATATAGATAGGCATATACCATAACAATTCCTCGTTGGTTTCATACTGACATTTGGTATATTAATTTTCATAACGTCAATTCCTAACAAACTTATAAAAAACTACAGTAATTTCTTAGTGGTCCAAAAAATCATAATTATATAGATCATCTGGAAGAGAACAAACATTACACTGGCTGAGAAATGACTGGCTCAAACTGATTACATTCATAACTCCCAAAGGAATCTTTCCACGTTTCCGAGCGAGATTCCAACAGTATTTACGTTTTTACCTCGAGATTTCCGCTATCATTTATTCCTAAGTTAATTATTTTATCAAGAAACCGAGAGGTGGTTATGAATTAAATTCCCTGCTGAATTCTGAAGGTGTTTTTGTTCTTTGTTAATTACCCCAGTAATGACGGTGTGGGGTGCGGGTTGCGGGGTGGTGGGGGGTTGGGGGGTGGGGTTGAACGACAAGGTAAAGATTGTCAGACAATTGAACATTTTTCAACCGGGTCTGATTTCAATTCAGAACCAGGAGTGTTCTTCTAATTTAATTTAATAACATCGCTTTCTTATTGGTCATTTTAAATCGTGCGGTGAAAATGTAATTGTTAATAATTACGTACGCATAGTACTTTTCTCCTTATCACATTATATGTTATATACACAGATTTCTTTTCATAACCCAGAATACTTATGGTTACAATTTGCATATTTAAATTGTTGTTTATTCAAAAATTCAACAATATAACAGGTGAATACAAAAAAATAATGAATTGTTGAATTTATTCACACGTTGTAATAATGCAGGTTAGATTATGTGCATTAAAATAGTTATGGTTAAAATTTGCATATTTAAATGGTTGTTTATTCAAAAATTCAACAATATAACAGGTGAATATAAAACAATAATAAATTGTTGAATTTGTTCACACGTTGTAACATTGGAGGATAGATTATGTTCATTAGGATTGCTCAAAGGGCGTTTCTATCCTAATATGCAGTAAATAATACATTTGGACATGTTTTATTGTACATCAATTCGTAGATTCCTATGAGGAAATGAACTTTTCGTTAGTTAAATTTGTGAAACTTGGTTCCCATTTTAGTAACTTTAAAATATAACCCTACAGAAAATGGAAAAATTAGGAAGTTTTAAGAAACTTACATATCAGTATATTAAAAATCTTGAGGGGGTGTCTCTCAAAAGAGGAGTTCTGTTATATAAATTTCAAATGTTCCTCTTTTCATAAATTATTAAAAATAATCACAAAACAAGATCTTTATTACTATGCTTTTCTAGGTATCCGAGAACGTTGAATATTAAAAGATGCCATGGTTCTTTTTCAAGATAAAACACTAAAGAATTTATTTGATTTATTTATTTATTCAATTGTTTTATACAGTTTGGCCTCGCCAAGTTACATAAAAAACTTTTCGGCGAGGTCCACCGATATTTCCTTACTTCTACTGTTCCACTTCTACTGGTAATAACGTCTTTAATAAGTTGTATCGCTTAAATCAATTCACGAAATTAAAATACTAATGATGATTTATTTGCGGTTTAGGGCAGGCATCATGTTTCTATTTATATTTGGCAAGTGTATGAATACGGTTAGAACTTAATATAACAATAACAATAAAATAATATAACGATTACATAACGAAAACAATATAAATTAAATAACATGGTTTGATATTTGAAAATAATTCTTCTAATAATAATAACAATATATTCTTTTAGGAGTTCAGTGTTATGAAATACGTGCATACATGTCTGATTTTGTTCCTCTTTGTCTGTCTCCAGTTGTGTGCAGTAGTGTCGTCTGGTCGAAACAGTTTCTGCTAATCGTGTGTAGTTAGGTTATGTTTTGTTTTTGAGTTATGTTTGCTGACTGAGTGAAGTAGATTTTGGTCGCTTTTTCGTGGTCAGTGGATAATGTAGTGTGAATAAACAACAGTGTAGCACAGTGAGAGTGAATCTGTGTAATGAAAATAGTTTTGAGTGTTGTGCAGTGTAGTGGAATGTAGGTGCAGGCTAGTGGAGATTGGGCCAGGCTAGGCCTATTCCTAAGACATCTACAAATGGTAAGTTTTGTCTTTATAGTTTATATAGAGGTCTAGTTGCACTTAACCAAATGTAGGCTGACTATTCAAACTAATTTAGATTTGCTAAATTTTCTATTTCACAAAGCAGTTGATTAAGTAGATTGGGTACTAAATATTCTGGTAGCCTGCGCCCATAGTCTGTCCTTGGGGTGTGTATTTTGTACTTAGCCAAATGTCTAGTGTCATGGCTTCTGTCCAGGGTTTCTTTAAATTGTTTTGCTTTCATAATATATCTGTAAAATTTTAAATAAATACAATCCTTTTGGTGTTAGTTGTCCCTTTAAATTATAGCCTAGTGCTGGTCCAATTGATTGTTATTTATATCCAATTCATATCCGTAGAGTGCCCTTAAACATCTATCGATTTTCATATTCTCTTGGCAAATATGCATTAAGCATGTCTTTTGGTTGTTTATTATGAAGCCATTGTCATGAGTCCATTTGTTTAACATGTAAAAATTATTATGTAGTATTTCTTCTGCAATTCTTATATCTAAATTGTTTGCTTTCATAATATATCTGTAAAATTTTAAATATATACAATCCTTTTGATGTTAGTTGTCCCTTTAAACTATAGTGCTGGTCCAATTGATTGTCATTTATGTCCAATTCATATCCGTAGAGTGCCCTTAAACATCTTTTTTGTAAATTTAGTATTCGGTTTAATGACATTTAAATCGAATGTATGATATACAATCGATTTAATCTTTTGGGGGAAATATGAACTATATCTAATAAAATAAATGCCATAATACAACTTTTTAAGATAAAACGATACAGGACACTCATTTTTCGAGAATCGCTATAACCCGAAAAGGAAATGAAAATCAAGATTTGTATTTTTCGTTCTAGGTTATTGGTTATAAATGAGAGATAGCTCTATATTCTATTATTTGCAATTCCGATTGTATTCTACTCATAGCTAACGTTATTCAGAATATCTGAATAGACTTTATGATTTATTTGAATATAATAAATAATTAAACCTTTAAAGCATAATAAATAAATAAATATGGATATCTCTGTTCTTAGCAGAAAAGTTTGATTTTGTATCTCCTTCCAATAATGTATCACGAAGGGAGGTATACCATTAGGAATATTTGGGTTTGGGAACGCCAAGTCCCTTGGGGTAGGGTAAAGGATATACGTTCCTTTAGAGTTTTGAATCCGCCAAAACTCTCGTTAATCCAGATACATTCCCGAAGTTTACTTTTCTTGCGCGCTATCGCTTGGAAATCAATAAATTGGAAGTGTAAAATTTTTATCATTGTAAAACTAAGGAGTTAAAGCATCATTGTACATCAACACAGGTTGGCGTATATAACATTAATGTATGTTATTACTGATTATTCATTATTCATTATCCAATTTGCTAAACCAAATACTTTTTTAAAGTAACTTTTATTATTTTGTTTAAAATTTACGTTTTATAAATTTTAAAATATTAAATATAGTAACAATAAAATTTTAGTTTCAATTTTGTAGGATAAGTCAATTATAAGTGGTTAACTAGAAAATCATATAAACGCAAAATGATGATACAGTTTTCAGGTTATACTTTCTTGGGATCGTTCTTCAAATTTTTGCATAAATAATTGTATACAATATTCTAGAAAAATGTACGACTTACAGTATACCAAAACACCCTCATGTTACACATGTTATTAAAATTTTGTACAAAAGTTCCTTTTTGAATTATTTTTATTGAATTTGTTCACCAGCAACATCCGAATAGCAGCAGTAGAAAGGTTTTTTTAAATATTTATATAAAAATGCAGTTTTTTTGGTTTTATCGTGCTTTTCACTAGATATCGAACAGCTGCGCTTCACCCATACACCTCAGAAACTACGTAAGTCAATATCCCTTTTAGGTAATATTTTGAAAATTCCTTATATCACCCCAAAATTTCTTAGTTGCAAGGTAATATATTTACTTAACTAACAATATTGAAGTATAGTATTTCCTTAAACAGCATTTGTCCATCATAGTACATTAAGGTGGTAATGTTGATTTTGGGCTGGGAGTTTTTATTTTAAATGTGTAGCTTTTTAAAGTAGTACTCTTTTCCTGAAGACGGAAATATTGTATATTTTTATCACTCCGTAAGAAATGATAGAAATTTGAAATTCACGCAATTTTTTTGAATCAGGCCCAAATAAAAACCAATGATGATGGTATATGATGTGAAATGTGTATAGTATGTAATAATAAGCTTTAAGTAGTAACAGGTTTTTAATTTATTGATTACTTATATATTTTTATACTGAAATACAACCTAACTATGTGGCGAGCTTTGAAATAAATTTCCTTGAAGGAATGTATTGTTAAAAAATATTTAATACTTTCAATATTTTCACACTTTGGTATCTTTTTTTAACGAAATATAATGCCAAATGAAATATTTGTATAAATATACGACGATCCTTAAATCTGTAACTCCTGAACGTGCTGTAAACATTTTAAATTTTTATCAGTAGGAATTTTTTTGGGTGATTATAAAATTGTCCAAATTTTCTTTTTTAAATTTCTATAATTCCTTGCAGTGTAATAAAAAAACATTTTTTGCTTTCCCCGTCTTCGGTGGCCCACCTTAAAAAGAAATTTGAATTTTTAATTTAAAAAATGTTCCAACGCAAAATAAATTATATTACCTTAAGAAAAATCACCACAACCAAAACGCCAAAAATTATTTCAGAATGTACAAAGTGAATTCGGCTGAGCACAGAAAAAGCTCGGAATGTTATAAGAAATAAATAAGAAGCGCTGGATATTAAAGAGTGGAGGCTTTCATTAACGAAATTCCATCGACACGACGTGAGTTGAAACACCGTGGCACTAAAGGGACAAAAACTAATGTAATTGTCGGAGGGTTAAAGGAAGTCTCCGCACAGAATGTGAATATAAGATTATATTCCGGCATGAAAGAAGCATCAACATTCCATTTCTATCTTTATATTCGCTTGCTAGGGGAAATATTACTTCCTTTATTTCGCGCAAAGTCCTCTTTTAACCTTTTATATATTCGGCGGCAAAGCATCTCTTTGTGTTAGCAAAGTTTCTTGTGGCGTTTAATGTGATGTTGCTCATTTCTTGCGTAGAACCATAATTGAGTAAAGTACACAAGTACATTACGTAGAAAGAGAACAGTATTTATATTTATAAACACGAGAAAGGTTTGCGTTGAGGACTTCTATAAAACACGTAGAATAAATCATTTATCGCAGCGTATACTAAAATGTCTACTTTTGACGACGTTTTTGAACAGTTCCAATATTAAAGAGAGGACTGAGCCAACAAAAAAGTTTTTTTTTTTTTTAAATTTTTTTCTATTGTTTATAATGTGTACTTTGAGACCATTGTGGTACAGTACCACCATAGCTTGCATATGGTCTTGGAATAATCTAGAGCACTCCAAGCCTGTCCAAGTTAGTGAGTTTTAGCCCTTTTTTCTCCAAAAACTGTATTTTTCTGTATATAAAAAATTTGATGTATGGTGCTTAAATGTTCGTAATTTATAGGTCAATATGTTTGGAAACACTGGTAGCAAAATAAAGACTGTAACTGTCTTATAAATTTCGTTAAAAAAGAACATATGTAAAATATGAGATTTTTATAAACAATTTTGAGAAATTAATGCAATCATTTTGCTATTTCATTGGCTTATTTACTAGGGATCATTTATAAGTCCATAAACTACGAAAAGTATTATTTTTAGGTTAATAGGTGGCATGATTACAGAAATAAATTGATGAGTTTTAGACTCAGTGATCCCAGTAATTTTTGGAAATAATGGATGACTTTAAATACATATATAACTATATTTTGAAAACAACAAATATAACCATATATAAAATCTGCTGTGTAAAAACGTTGATGAATAATTAACCTAACCTTTGGTGTTTTACTTTTTTCATGTTTACTTTTTGGCCAATATTGATCGTAGTCCAAGTATTTATTTTGAAATAAGTACTTAGAATATAAGCTTATACAAATTATTATTTTTATGGATTTGTGGATTGTATACTTTACTAAACTATCATGCATATTATGCTCAATCTTTTGTACGTAGCTGAAAACGGCTTTAAAACAGTGCAATGTTCAAGAAGTACTCATAGTTGAGCGTACATTATACTCGTACGTACTTATAGTTGGTTCATACTAAGTCTCAGAATTCCAATACACAGAGCCAAAACCTATAACTGATCCTTCACCGTTACCGCCTGTAGATTATGGAACTCCTTACCAGTTTCTGTCAAACAAATTAAGAGCCGGGAACGATTTGTGGCGTAGCTGAGACGAATATAACTGGACCCGATGATCGTGGCGGGCGGCGGGGCTACTCTTTGAATCGTGACTGTGTGAATGGAAGAGTGAATGGAATATCGTAAGTGTAAGTTTTAGTTAGTAAGCCTTAATTTGCATTATTAAGATTTATTTTTTAAGAGGTCAAATGTAAGGAAGGACCATATGGTCCTGATTTCGCCTCAATAATGAAGTGTTTCTTCTTTTACATTGAATAATTAGTGTAACAAATATATCCTACTAACAAATTTGTATCAGTAAAATTAAAAGTAAATTGGAAAACAGAACGAAATTTGTTAATCGGCGAGGAGTTCAACAAAAATAAATAATTTTACTAATCATTGGGGAGTCCAGCAATTATGAGACTCAATATACTCACAGTTCACACCCAGTCCGCATCTAACTGCAAAACGACATAAAATGTTTTTGGTCACTATACTGTATATATTATTTCTCAAGAAACATTCCCCTGTAAATTTCACGAATATATATATATATATATATATATATATATATATATAATATATATATATATATATATATATATATATATACCAAGAGCTTAAAGCAATTTGCAATGTATGAGCATACAACCTGGTTTTTTCGTGAAATTTACAGGGGAATGTTTCTTGAGAAATAAATCGATCGTTATCTCTGATAATATTGGTGGAGGTCAAAATGAGATGGTATCAAAATGGTTAAAAAGAAAGGTTTTGATCACTGTTTCTCAGAATACATTTTTATACATTGATACAATTGAAACAAACCGTCAGAATAATTATGTAATAGTCAAAAAAGCAAATAAAAAGACTCAGTCACAATTTTAAGTTTTTGTATGCGATAAGCTGACTCTGATTATACATACATTATTTAAATACATGACGGCTGGAGAAAAGATGACTATCATTTCATATTCCAAATCTTTTCCACAATTTCATATTTTAACTTCTACCAAAACTAACGTGGCTAACGATTAATTAATTTATCACCGGAAATTTCTGTACCGGTTTCAAGAAAAATCACGTTATGAGCTTATACGATTCAAGTTAGCTCTTTGTATATTAGTATATTGTTATAGTAGTAATACTAACAACAACTGAGAATTTATCTATCGTATATTCTAGCAGTTATTGCGTGCAGTCTCATTTTATTGTTTTACATTCATGTTATGGATGAATGGGGTAGAGAAGAAAGGCCCATAACTCTCCTAGTCCTGAGGATATACGATGGCAGAGGTCATGGGAAGTGGGTATCGTATCGTACAGAAGTATCGTCAGAGACGGCGGTAACTCAATGATCGTGATCGGAAACTGAGTCGCCCTCAACAAAGCAATAATGGCCCGGCAGCTTTCTCGCGGCCTACACAATGTTGCGGGCGTGGAAACCCAAATTTGGAAAATAATACTGATTGCAATCGTGAGGTTTTCCATTGTTGACTCATTGTTTCCATTAGTCTAAATGATTCTTACACATCTATTCTGATTTAACATTTACTTAAGTGCCTGGTGGTTAGGTTCAAATGTTACAAATTAAAAAAAAAACTATGACTATGATCTAAAAAAACAAATATATTATATGATAATTTGATAAAAAAACTAGCTTGCCTGAAGGCGGATTTATTAAAATATTCCAGAAATTCCTCTATCGATTTCAAGAAAACCCAAATAGGGTACTGTCAAAAGGTAATTTTTGCATGTAATTTCATATTAGTATTAAATTTTAAAGTCCATAGTTAGAGCGCATAAAGAAATTAGGCAACTATTAATGAGTTATTTTATTTTGAGGTCAGCACTTCTAGCATATGTATAAATTACTTGACAGTCACTACATAGAACTGGCGGCACTGCATGATTGGTTTCTGTATACCGACGGCTATATTGGCACAGCCATATTTGTATTGGACTGTGCAACAAATAGAGCTCATATCGATCAATTTTGAACAGTTTGTTTTGTTTTATAGCTACATGAAATCTAATACAGTTTATTCTTCATAGAGTATTTCGCCACAATACAACAATGTATAGCGACACAATTATTGTTGCTATAAATGTGTTTTACAGTTTGAAATTATATTATAACTGTCTCGTGAAATTATTAGAGTGTATATGTTTAATATTTATCCGCCTTTTATGTTAGCTGAAACGTGTTTGGTTTAACGGTTGGGTTTAATGGTGGTTGGGTTTACACATAACGCCGCTATGGTGTGAAGGGTTGGTTCAATGTGTATGTTGAGTTTAGCTCCAGTTCAGATTTCAGGAGTCAAGTCTGCAACAGCGTCAGAACTCAGATGAGAAGGTGAACTGGAGCTAAACTCAATACTCACATCGAATCAACCCTTCCCACTATAGTTACGTTATGTGTAGAAAACTCGGTTGCTCCACCGTGCTTTGGGATCGTCATCGTAGTGCACTAAATTGTGCACTTGATGAGAAAATGAGAATACCTCTTCACCTGGATTGCACTAATTTTTGTAGTTTAGGTGTCTCTGACGTCGAAACCATGTGGAGGGCTTCGTTTTGAGCTTCTTCGTTCTTCGTCGCCGACTGTTTTTTGATCCCTTCAGACTAACATGACTTCAGATTTCAGGAGTCAAGTCTGCAACAGCGTCAGACTTCGCATTTTTGGGTTTAGCTCCGGTTCACCTTCCTCTTAGTGCAGCGTCTCAGATCTGACGCTGTTGCAGACTTTGCACAGATTCCAGAAGCTGCACTAAGAGGAAGTTGAACTGGAGCTAAACACAACAGTCACATTGAATTAACCCATCCCACCATAGCTACGTTATGTATATTTTGTTTGGGTGAAAAATGGTCCAAAACTTCATAAAAAATTGAACAACTTGATATCAGTCAGATTTGATCCTCAACGAACTAATTCCATACAATACTCAAAGGAGTGTTTGAAAAATCTGACGAAAAGATAGCTTGCATATTGTTCACCAATATTAGTTTTAATTTGTGTTGAATATGCCAGCCATTATAATTCCACATGTAGCTGTAATTGTAGCTCTCTAAAAATATGACATCTGATTTCATTACTTTCTTGAATAATCTGATCAAAGACGAGTATCTGGAAGTGTCACAGACGTGAAGGACTGGCTGGCTCGGACAGCAATCATGGTAAATTACTGAGAGGATGGCTCTCCAATTACTGCAGATTATTTCCTGTACTCATCCAAGGTCCATGGACGATCTTCTCTGGTGACCCTGAATGTTGTTAAAGAGACGCCGGAAATTCGAGCAATTTGCGGCTACAAAAGAGATGGAATGCTGTCTTGAGTAAATCAACAGGAAAATTCTGTTCTTTTAAACTTTTATTTGTGATCTAAATTGAATGTACTGTACACGCCCCTTCCGCTGTTCTTTTACCTTACTAAAAAATGTACTGGAACAAAAGTCGTAATAAATCGCCTAAAAATTGTTGCAATGATGGTTTAGCTGAGATATTTATTAAAAAAGTGGCAAACGCCAAATTTAATTTCTGTAAAAACTTATAAACAATAAGCACTTGTAGTTGAAAACAAAGTAATGCTTCCGTAAATATTGTACATATATTTTTGGGTTCTCTAATGTTGTACAAGTATTTAACGAAATACTTTCCATGCTTGTATTTATATGTATGTATGCTGGTATGAGTATATACCTATGTAGTTATTGTACGTAAATTTACAAAATAATGACTGCATAAGTTTGCTAAAGTTGTAAGACACATAATGTTTTCTTTATTTAAAGTTTTGCTTACGACGTTGGAGGAGAGTTGTGAAGAAAACATGATTATTCCGGATATTTCTCATCATTCAGAGGTACAAGAAATCAGTAACACTAAGTTTCGAGATGTGCAATCTGATCTCTTCCTCAGGTGGATAACTAACTAAACACTTAACAACAATCTAGGTTAAAATAAAGACATCATACCAGAGTAGCGTGATAACCATAAGTCAGGTAATGCACACTAAATCTCTAAATTGAGTTGAAAACTTAGTTATGCGTTAGATATCCACCTGAGGAAGATATAAGATTGCATATCTTGAAACGCAGAGGTGCTATTGATTGCTTGTAATCACTGAACAATGGAAAATCCCTTTTCCTTCTCATAATTTGTATTTTGCGCAATAAATGCATTTTAAACCACAACCAACCCTAAGAATCGTTTCGGTTTGATAAAAAAAGTCAGTAATATCTACTGTATATCCTTGAACCTTCAGTCACGAGCATTTACAGAATACCAATCAAATTAATTCCTCCAGAACCTCTCGGAAGTTCCAGGAAACCCATTCTCGCAAGGAACGGATGCGTTTACGACCAGTAAAATGCGCGAGGACAAATCTTTCGTCTTTGTTTTCGTCGTAAATGTGAACCTCATGTTGGCGAGTTCGGCGCGAATGGTGGGCGAAGCGGGGCGATTTTACAGCCAGTCTGCCCCTGCAGGGTCATCCGACATCAATTTATGACAGGTTTTATGGCATCATGAGCTCGTACTAAACTCTTATATTGACTCTTTTACCACGCACTGCTGCGAAGCTGCCAATATCTATAAAATGATCAAAAACAAGGTCTGTTACATGTACCTGTACCAAAATATATACCATGTTGAGGAAATTGCTATTTATTGGCATCTAAAAACTGTTTAGTACTATCAAAGAGCTATCTACCGGCATTTAAAAGCTATCTAGCTGTGTAAAAGCTTTAATGAACACATCATCAGACCCACATAACTGAAATAAAAGTGGTTAAAGTCTGATGATGTGTTTGTTCATTGAAGACGAAAGGTCTCACAAAAATAACATTTCATAATTATTGGAGTGTTTTTTTATAAATTAGTATTTGATTCCAATAATAAGAAGATGCTAGAATTTATCTACCCGCGTTAAAAAACTATCTACTGGTATCTAAAAACTATCTACCGGTATCTAAACACTATCTACCGGTATCTAAAAACTATATAACGGTATCTAAAATCTATATACCGGCATCTAAAAACTATATACGGGTATCTAAAAACTATCTACCGGTATCTAAACACTATCTACCGGTATCTAAAAACTATATAACGGTATCTAAAATCTATATACCGGCATCTAAAAACTATCTACTGGTATCTAAAAACTATCTACCGGTATCTAAAAACTATATAACGGTATCTAAAATCTATATACCGGCATCTAAAAACTATGTACTGGTATCTAAAAACTATATACCGGTATATAAACACTATATACCGGTATCTAAAAAATATCTACCAGTATCTAAAAACTGTTTACCGGTATAGGAAAAGAATGGTTAAGCAGAGTCTGCTGCTGCCCATACAGTCTCTTGCGATGTTAACATGTCCAGGTTAGCATTATGTGGCGTAATGTAATTTGATATCTAATAATACAAAGATAACACAACCTATATTACCTGCATATAGAGAGACAAACACAAGAAGTATCTTGCTAGAACCTTAAGTGATAGCTCGATTCATTCTCGAGATACCATCCTGAGTTTGCTAACGCTCAGCTAAATCCCTTGACGGGATATGAACCACCATCGAACTCTATCTTACAAATCGATGGTAATACATCGATAGAACAGAGTATCGATGGACCCGATACGTTGTATCGATTGTCTTACCAAGTAATCGAACAAAGTAACCAACCTACATTTGGGGAAACAGGATTTTTCCGGACATTTGCCATCGTTCAGTGATAGAAAATACATTTATATCACTGAACGGTGTCAAATGTCCGGAAAATCCTGTTTCCTTTACAATCCTTCCATCGTCAAAAACAAACTTCAAACACAATTTACTACCGTCTTACTACGTCACATGTTAACGTATCATATAATTGTACTCAGTTAACTGATGGGTTTCAATGGTGTATCAAAAGACCTGATAGATTGTAACGAAAGTCTTATCAGCAAATATCACAAATTAAAATGTCACAGGATTGAGCAAAGCCATTTAAAAATCTATTTATTCTGCTATTTTCTAGTTGCCATAATGGTTATTTATGAGACCATCGTAAAAATGTTGGCTAACGCTCGACCAATTCCCGCTGTGACAACCACTATAATTGATCTAAGTGTTGTCTATATAGAAATGAAGCTTCATGCACAATTTCAAGTCTTCAAGTCTTTTCGAGATTTGTGCAGTCAACCAGACAGACAGACAGACAGAATTCTTTCCAGTCCCTGAAATGTAAGGCTTCCCACAGCCATTAAAAATGTGAATTAATTCATGTGTTTATTTAAAACTACAATAATTTGAGCAACATTAAAGTTTCTTTTCATTTATTTTTTAACCAGTTTGAATTTCTAGCCTTACTTATGTATACTGCGTCAAAATAAGATTGTCTACCAGAATTTATAAGAGAGAAAACATTGCATTTAAACTGAGCATGTGAGAGTGCAGAGAATTTGGTACGATGTTCTCTGGACACAGTCCGTAGTTAATTGCTAATTGGTCCTTTCAAGTTTAATACAGTCCCCATTTCCCAATCAGACATAAAACGCGTTTTGAAACACAAAACCTGCAATTAAATGATGACGACAACTACTAAAATTAAAAAAACTAAGTGAAAGTATCCAGCCACGAATGTGGTTGTTATTTATATGTCATCATATTCAAATTTAACCATTGCCTCTAGGGTTATATGCATGACGCTCTATTTGATCTAGATGTAGCGTATCTATTCTATTAACTCAGACGGATAAAATTAAATACAGCGTTGCTATATTATAATCGACAATTTGCAAACCACTTTAGAAATATTTTATAACCGTCAATTAAATTTTATGACGAACGTACTATTTGATAACGATGTATTGTAGTGCCCTGTTAAACTCATGGCCGTAACGAATCGATCTAACGTAGATAAGACACGTTTCTGTGAAACAACCAAATGACAATGACGTCTGTTCCACGTCATTCGATTGTGGGCGAATAGAAAATAGTACCAATGATCATCAATATCAACGTCATTCAGTTTAATTTAATAAATAACAAGTCTAGACCACAATTTGAAATCTTGGCCAGGTGCAAATATATTTAACAAAAGAGAAGAATGAAAAATTTGGCTCCGTACGGTACGTAAAAATTTCACCAACATAGTACTTAGTGCCTTAATTTTAATATCACATTTTATTTTAAATTACTACTGTAGAAAGCAATTACACCTTACAACACAAACAGAAACATTATTTTACACATCGTAAATCTGTGAGAAAAAGTTCAATCTAACAACTTCAGTATCAGTTTCGTGATTGAATTAAAACAATCTAAAAGCTTTTCTGATAATAATGTGTTTGTTGGTTTTAAAACGGTATCTTACCTTAACAACAAAGTTCCATATGAGAGAAATTGAAGCTCGTAGTCTCAATACAACAACCTTTATGAAGGATGATCAAGAAGGCTCTAGATCAGGTCAAGAGCTCTTCGATATCTTTGTGATTTGTCGAACACTGCCTATGGTGAAATTGCACTCCAGTTGTGATTCTGAAGTAATGTGACTCTCGTACTGCATGGAAAGAGAACTTCAAGTTCTTTGAATGGTTTATATTTAGCTGTGGAATGGATGTGTGAATGTGTATTGGCAATTTATAACTCACTTTTCATTCGTTTTTTCTTCTTACTGCATGGAAAGGGGATTTCAAGTTCTCTCACTGTTTCATTAAAGGCAGCTGAGGAATGGATGTTTGAATATGAATTGGCAAGTTATAATTCAATTTTCATTCATTTTTTCTTACTGCATGGAACGGAGATTTTAAGTTCTCTCACTGGTTCATTAAAGGCAGCTGAGGAATGGATGTACGAATACGTATTGACAATTTATAAATCACTTTTCATTCGTTTTCTCTTCTTGCTGGCATAGAAAGAGAACACGAAAGTTGAGGTTTAGTATAGAATGCGTGTGGATGTTCAATTAAATTAAATAACTTAAAAAATAAACTCTTGACTTGATTTGAATAATCATCTAATATTAATACAGGCAGTACATTTTTGTACATTAGTATCGTTATTTTTTCCCAGCCTAACGAAGAATTTATATCCCAAACCCCGAAACGTTGTGTTAGACCTTTTGTAACATATAACGATGGAAAATGTTTAAAATCCTGTTATCCTTTCAAACTGAGCTTGTTCTCAGTTTTATATATATATATATATATATATATATATATATATATATATCAATTTAGAAACTTCTTGGTTAGTCTTATGTTTTATATTTTCAACCAGCAGAATAATAAAGAGATAATATTTCTTAAAATGTCGTGTTTCCGTTTTTTTATATGTTCTGCATTTAAAGATTGGATTTGTAAGCTCAAAACAAATGTAATGTATTGACAGTTTTTTAAAATCTGTTATTTAGTTTTGGAAATGTGTTATAAACTTACAATTATAACAGCAACAAAAATAAATTTGTCCATGGAACAATAGTTAAAGTTTATATTTTTTTAAATCTTTCAACTTAACGAATATAATGAGCTAAAATAATAATATTTAAATCTGAGTAAATATACATCAGCTTTAAGGCTAAGTAGCCAGTATATGTTTCAAACATATGAATTCGCAATCAAATTCAGAACTATATAAATACGATTGACTTTGTAAATAATACTTCGAAATTTACGTATAAAGGATAAGTTTTAGATATCAAATTCAAGACGAAATAATATATTTAAAACATGTAATACGCTAAAAAAATAATTTCATTGATGCTATACACAATCCGTGTTATAATAGTTTGATTCAGGCGAAATTACAGACAGTCATAAGTGACAATTATGCTGATACAGTCATCAACTTTCGTTTGGTCGATTAGTCAGCACATTTTATAACTGGAAAAGCTATAAAAAGCCTTAATGACGTTCATGTTATCTTTCAGTAAGCAGTGTTTCATAGGCGAACGTCGATAGAGTCGTCACGAAGAATCTCTTTATGAGTCGCCACAAAACGTACTTGAAAGAAAAAAGTTACTAAGACAGATCCTTGAAGGACCCCGATTGAGTGATGAAAGCCCGAACACAGCTCAATCTCTGAACCCGATGAACGGAGTCTGAATACACGAGAGAAACCAGTTTTGCAACCCAAGATGACGATGGCAACACTTTGGTAGGAAATATGTTAAGAGCGAATGTGTGGCAATGTCCTTTACGGCAGCTTTCATTGAAACATCAGCCTGGTGACTTACCCTGACATTTAGCTTATAACGCGATTTCCATTACAAAATCGTAGTAGATTAGTTAAAACATTGAAATTGTTTTAAATAAAAGGGAGTATAAGGACATCAAATATTTGTTATGCAGATCATGTGTCTTGAATCCAGTTTCTGCGTATTAAATATCAAATCACATATATTAAGAAATGGCATGTACTGACAGCATTTTGATTTTAGCCATATAAGAACAATATTAAAGTTCAATCACTTTTATGACCTTTTTTAATCTTATTTTTAATGATCGGCTATACAATCTCATGTTAAGATTTTTAATTAATTACGCCTCTGAGCGTTCTCTTTTCATTTTGTTAATCTTTTTATTAATAATTTATGAAAATGATATTCTCAATATTGTCTCATTTCACAACTTTTTTTAATTTGTTAAATAATACAAAGCATTTGAATTGACGCGTTAAATCTCTGAAAATCATCTGAAACGTCTTTAAAAATGAAACAATGCTCTTATTAATTCTACAAACAAACGTAAGAGCGTAAAAATGTGTATGAATTTTAATATTGTTTTTATTCTGCACAAAATGAAGAGCCATTCTCGCACAACTACAAAAATGAAGTAATGAATGCAGTAAGAGGTTTTTTTTGTTACACACAACCAAAGGTATAGGACGTAATAAACACATTTTAAGGCGTATATGTTTATTTTTTTTTTTTTTTTTGAGAAAAAATGTGACATTTTCTTTGTAGCACAGATCTATGGTAACTAAGTTCGTGACTAAGGTTTGGGTATCAATCTCCCAATTCGGATCCGAGGGATTTACCAGTGATGAGCAGTGCAGAAAAACTCTTAGGATGCCCTACTAACGCCAATTTAATTCTTTACATTTCAAATTAATTCTTTAATTTATTTAATAGGCACCATGTTAGTGTCAGCACCGGTGGATATAGAAATCCTGAATCCAATCCCACCCATAATTGAAACCATTTTTCTGATATCTCAATAGCTTGAGAAAAATTAATTTTTACTGATACACTAAGAATCGCTTAGTATTTTTAAAAACATAAAATGACCGTAGATACATTGTATCAATACTTATTAATACATCACTGTTTATTAATATTCTATAATTATAATGTTTTAAAATGTTGTCTCGTAAAGAAGATAACTCTATTATTAATAATAATTGGCGATCGGTTACGGTAGATTGATGAATGATGATTGTTCTAAAACAGGAATTGGAAGGTTGGCCTTAAAATTTTTATATGTATTGCTAACAGGTCAGTTTTTCATGTCGGTTCGTTGATCATTGTAGACCTATTGGTGTTTGGGTTTGGAGGTAGATGTGCATGGAGATTGAAATCACAACTACGTTGGTTTGATGTGAATCCTGATTTAAGCGTGCCACAAACGCTTTGGGCATGATTTGTTTGATTTTAAACCCAGACTGTAGTTATGGTTTCTTAGGTTACTTTTATACTACCAGAAGAAGAGAATCAGATTGAGTACATTTTAGATACATCATTTACAGTTTACAAAAATCACTGAAACAATGAGATTATATCCGGTTAAAAACCAGTCTGCTACACAAACCTGTATGTTGTCCGATTATCTTGGCTTCCTCGAACTGTCCAATTTCTCCACCCTTAAGTGGATTTCCGTTCGGCCGTCAAGGACTCGATCAATGGATCCTGCTCGGCAGGCGTCACTACTCACGTGGTTATGACTTCCATGGTCCTCCTGCTAGAGTGATGAGGCTGGGGAACAGTGTCTTCATATCCATTGAGTTCTCCTTCAAAAGAAAGTGCCTCAAAAATTCGGAGAAAGAGTATCAGCTGTCCCCTAATATTGCTTCTGCATTAAAATTTAAAAAATCATATTAATGTATATCCTTATGTTATTTGTTATAGATTGTCATACCATTGTATTGGTATTAATTTGTAGTTTATCGTTTTTATTTGTCAATTAATTGGTTTAGTAATAACTTAATTTGTTTTGCTATTAGAATGAAATAAAAATCTAATCCTACCGCAAGATATAAAAAAAAGAACCTTATAGCAAAAGAGTAACTTTTTATAATGTAGTATTAAACAAATATTTATAAGTACAAACAATTTTTATTATGAGATAAAATTTGATTGTTACCAGCCAATATTAGTAATAATTAACACACACCCTATCACTCATAGCCAGTTCTGTGTAAGTAGTCATCAATATTACAAAATATCTAATTACAGATGGTAAATAATGCTAATCTGTGGGGAAGCTATTTCCCATGCTATAAATTACATTGCATTCCTTTGAACAGTCAAGTAATCTTTACACCAAGAGTGGGAGAAGTAGGAAAATAGTAGTGTAAGAAATTACTTCCCCCAATAATTTTATAATACTATCTGTGCTTATCTTTAAATTACGTTCTTAAAAAGAAGTTCTAGATTATTTTTTGCATAATGATGTTAAGTTACGGTAAATTAAAACTATTATCTTATATAGATATTGTGTATTAATCGGAAACTCTTTCATTGTAGTTGTGCATTTTGTGGATTTGAAATACATCCGAATATATGACTCTGCCCGTGGGCTTTTAAAGTTCCAATGTTAATCTTATGATGGCATTTCTGTTTGATTTAAAGACCTGATTACTTTCACTGCTAAGGCAATTGTTCAAATCCCTTAACCATCTTATTATCAGCTTATTTCTTAATGACGAGTTAAAATCATAGATATTTCTACTCTCTCTCTTCATAATTTAAAAAAAGTTAATTTATTACACACTACTCTTTTAAAATAATTTATAATATTCAAGGTGTGTAATACTTCAAACATTGTGTATAATGGTTTAAAAAAAATACTGTAATAAAGTTTAATCTGACACTTTTGCCGAAGCACCAATACACAAGTACAGTTATTACTCAGCACAAGTGGATGTTAACAGCTAACTCCACGCTCAATAACGACGATATACGAGCCTTATACATTCACAATTTTCCAGTTTCTTTCATCCCATCTGATTTCTTAGCGAAATTGAAACGACGGAGCTTTTTCAAAAGTTTACATTTCATCATCGGCAAAAAAGACAGGCAGGCAAAAAAGACGGAGGCAGTGGTATTACGTATTTAGATCCCTAATTTAATTTCAATCTCATTTCTGAAAACGTACGAGACGATGTATTAAAAAATGTATTACCGTAACGGATGGATTTATAAAAAAAAATACATAACAGGATATTATATACATGGTGTCCCAAAAGATTAAACAAAGTAAAGTAAAGATTTTCCAAACATCTTTGAAGAAGGATAACAGGATTTCGGACTTTAGTCATCCTTATATGTTACGAAAGGTATAACACGACGTTTCGAGAATTGGAATCTACTTTATTCGTCAGGTGGGGGAGTTAATATATACAACAAAAAGTAAAACAGAAAAGAAGGGAAAGAAAAGTGTTCAAACATACCCTAAAGCTGCTTGGAGTGCAGTCCAAGCGTTGTCATTGCACAGCATGCAAGTCCCGAGCACAAGTCACGATCACAAGTCACGAGCACAAGTCCCGAGCACAAGTCACGAGCACAATCACACGCCACACCAGCACAGGATAAAGTGGGATACTGACAAGAAAATCAATATCGGCTCTTTATTTGGCATTGTGGCATGTTATCTGAAACAATGGGACAAGAGGCCGTAATAACAAACTTTTAACGAAGAATCCTTGGGGATATTTAATAACGTCTTTGACGGTATTCTTTCCCAAAATGGAGGTTGAGGGCTATACAAAACTTTTTAACGGATTTACCAGACGAGTACTACCCCAAATTAAAAGGCTTAATGATAGAAACCCTACAACACTAAGTCGCCCAGTTTCTGACCTCAATATATAAACAACATGGGTACAATTTCAACAAGGTTAAACATTCTTAATCGGTAGAGTGCTACATTATATGGGATCACTTTAGAATCCTATAATTTTCATCCTCTAATCTTCTTTTATCTGGACCTTTAAAATAAAGTTTCACACGATGGGGTTGCAGTTGAAGATCGCTCACCTCTCTCCCAAAAATGGGCGATTGTTTAAAAACAAAATTCAAACTGACCTTAAAATTGTTACCTTGCTATATTAAATAGAAAAAATATAGCGGCAGTAGAGAACAGCGCGTAGTTAGACAGCAAGCACCAGAAATAAAATGTTTTAGTCTGTTAGAGATTTTAAAAATCATTGTTATTTTTTATTTAATCACTTAACTATCACAATAATACCTCAAGAGACTTATTTTTATAATGTACTATTATACAATAGAATCAATAATTTTTAAAATATTTAACTGCATTGCTGGTACTTGCTGCTGTTTAAAATAAGCATTGCTTTCGGTATCTAATATTTTGTTTCAATTGCAAAAATCAACGTCAACATATTGAGATACACTTTTGAATATTTTTCCAACGTGTGTGCAAACATTCATACAAATTTGATGACGGATGATGTTTACTCATCTGGTGTAAACAATCGTGGGACTCTGGTTACTGTATACTTTTCAAAATTGTTTTATTTGACTCTTCTGCTGGTGCCCAAAATCGATTTAGGAATGTCATCCAGTATAATGTATATTCGAAACAATTTGCGTCATGCTTGGCAATGATAAATTGCCCCACTTAAATGTTTAATCAAGCAATTAAAGAGTGGATAATTACACTGTAATAAAACATGATTTTAACAAAGGCAACTGTACTAAATAATTAATTTGATTATACATTTTATCACTCGCTGAAGACAGGTTCATTGGTACTTAAATCCTAATGGGTAGCTTAATCCTAAAAGAAATGATTTCATTCACCTAAAATTAAATGAAGTTGCAGTTAGTGAAATATTAGATAATAGCAGTTACCCGTGGCTTTGGCGCGATTCCTATTGAATAACAGGTACAGGTATAAATAGCATAATGAACACTCCGGGAAATTAGTGATAACTATAAGATATTACAATCACCTTTTGAATAATTGGAATTTATGTCAATAGAGTGATGTTTTGGGGTCCTAAAGTCGGTGAGTGAAATAGTTTGTAAGGGTACGAATGAAATACACAAGTTCACCTGCATTCTTCAAATATTTGAATGAATAGCTCCAACAATTTCAGCAACACTTGAACTATTTCAGGACAGGGTGGAGAAATACTAAGTCTGTGATATAACTACGATGTAATATGATGTGTAATATACTATGATGTAATGTAATGGAATGCTATGATAATTTTGAATTGGAATATGTTTAAAAGTACACATTATTTTAGTGTTCATTGTTAACATGTTCCAAAATTAAATAAAGTTTCCAACGACTCATATTTCACCTTGTGTGTCAATAAGCATTTCTGATTTGAATCAATTATATTTAATACAACATAGTAGAGTTTTGCTTGTTGCCACAAAAAAATATTTAAATACTTGGTGTTAGAAGCCTACTTTAGTCAAAACATTTCTACGTTTGGTTCTTGTAATCTTCTTCCTGTCTAAGTTATTCTTGGTCCCAGCGATGTATTCTTCTTCTTATTAAGAAAATACATAGTCTAATACTTCCTGAAAAGTCTACTTCAGTAAGAAAGCTCTATTGCTGATAAAGTTTAATCTAATTCTAGTCTAGGGTACTTCCGGTACCGTAGTAGCGTCTGCATTGTTGACCCAATGAATAAAATATATACATACATTGGTCTGAACAGTCTAGCCCGGACAAAAAAGCATATACTTCAATTTATAATAACTTACTTTCTTTTTAAGTTATTACCAGTGCTATTCTACGGTGCATTGTTGCCCTGATCAAGGAATTATAAATACACATAGTTCTGAAAAGTCATCTTCGAAACAAAATAGATTACTTCTGACCATTTTAATCCACTTCCGGTAAACGTTTTCATTGTTGCCCTGATTAAGAAAATGTATACATACGTTAGTATGAAAAGTCTTAAATGTTCAAAAACGGTATACTTCCGGCCATTTTTATTGACTTCCGGTTTAAGGCCATTCTGGTGTTAAATTAGCATTCGCATTGTTGCTATAATCAAAAAAATATATGAATACACAGATCTTGAAACTATACAGTGGAAATGCGTTTACTTCCTGTTGAAGGCATTTCTGGTGCTGTAGTAACGTTTGTCTTGTTCTCCAGATCAAGAAAGTTTATACATACGCTGGTCGGAAATGTATAATTTGCTGAAAAAGTGACTACTTCCGAACATTGTAATCTTCTTCCTGTCTAATGATTACCGGTACCGGGAGACTGTTCAGTGCACAATATAATTGAGTGTCAAACTTTACCTATGTAGTATGGAGTATAATTGAAAATATAGCTTTTCTAGGGATCGCAACCCATTTTAAATCGCTATGGGTGGTTGCTCGTTATCAGGCACGTGTATGCTAAATTTAATCACTATAGGAAATCAAAAAGTTTAGAAAACAAAATATAGTTCCTCTAGGGTATTAACCCTTTTTAAAAACCTATGGGTTATTGATTAAAAAAAATGTTTTTGTTTGAAAGCATATTTAATTTTTCTAGGAAAATAGTTAGTTGGGTAAATATCAAGGTATTCTAGGAGTTGCAACCCTATTTAAATCGTTGTGGGTAGTTAAACTTCAAACAAAAACTGTTATTTCTCTGTTGAGAGCATAAGACAAGTGTGTGTCAAATTTCCGCTGTCTAGGTCATCGATAAGTTGGAAAACAAAACATAGTCCTTTTAAGAGTTGCAACCTCATTCCAACCGCTAAAGATGTTTGATATTTATAAAAATGGTTTCCCTTTGTTAGTTGAGTCATGTACCTTACGTGTGCCAAATTTGAACTAAGTATGATATCGGGTTGCGGGAGAATTAGTAATAAGTGATGCCTTTGCCTTTTGTATATAGAGTTGTTGTCTCCAATATAATTTGATCCCAATAACAGCGATTGTACTGTCACTCAGATTAAGTGATATAGTGATGTAGGTCATGAATACGTAACGGGTACAATGATACACGGTAGCTCTATATTCATGACGTCACGCTCCAGCAACAGTAGGCTCGATTGCTCATCAATGTTAACACTGATCCCCAATAACAGCGTTTGTACTGTCACTCAGATTAAGTGATATAGCGATGTGGGCCATGAATACGTAACGAGCACAATGATACACTGCAGCTCTATATTCATGACGTCACGCTCCATCCAGCCTCGATTGCTCACCAATGTTAACACTGATCCCCAATAACAGCGTTTGTACTGTCACTCAGATTAAGTGATATAGCGATGTGGGCCATGAATACGTAACGAGCACAATGATACACTGCAGCTCTGTATGCATGACGTCACGCTCCAGCCAGTTTCGATAGCTCACCAATGTTAACACTGATCCCCAATAACAGCGTTTGTACTGTCACTCAGATTAAGTGATATAGCGATGTGGGCCATGAATACGTAACGAGCACAATGATACACTGCAGCTCTATATTCATGACGTCACGCTCCATCCAGCCTCGATTGCTCACCAATATTAACACTGATCCCCAATAACAGCGTTTGTACTGTCACTCAGATTAAGTGATATAGCGATGTAGGTCATGAATACGTAACGAGCACAATGATACACTGCAGCTCTATATTCATGACGTCACGCTCCATCCAGCCTCGATTGCTCACCAATGTTAACACCGATCCCCAATAACAGCGTTTGTACTGTCACTCAGATTAAGTGATATAACGATGTGGGCCATGAATACGTAACGAGCACAATGATACACTGCAGCTCTATATTCATGACGTCACGCTCCATCCAGCCTCGATTGCTCACCAATATTAACACTGATCCCCAATAACAGCGTTTGTACTGTCACTCAGATTAAGTGATATAGCGATGTAGGTCATGAATACGTAACGAGCACAATGATACACTGCAGCTCTATATTCATGACGTCACGCTCCATCCAGCCTCGATTGCTCACCAATGTTAACACTGATCCCCAATAACAGCGTTTGTACTGTCACTCAGATTAAGTGATATAGCGATGTGGGCCATGAATACGTAACGAGCACAATGATACACTGCAGCTCTATATTCATGACGTCACGCTCCATCCAGCCTCGATTGCTCACCAATGTTAACACCGATCCCCAATAACAGCGTTTGTACTGTCACTCAGATCAAGTGATATAGCGATGTAGGTCATGAATACGTAACGAGCACAATGATACACTGCAGCTCTATATTCATGACGTCACGCTCCATCCAGCCTCGATTGCTCACCAATGTTAACACTGATCCCCAATAACAGCGTTTGTACTGTCACTCAGATTAAGTGATATAGCGATGTAGGTCATGAATACGTAACTAGCACAATGATACACTGCAGCTCTATATTCATGACGTCACGCTCCATCCAGCCTCGATTGCTCACCAATGTTAACACTGATCCCCAATAACAGCGTTTGTACTGTCACTCAGATTAAGTGATATAGCGATGTAGGTCATGAATACGTAACGAGCACAATGATACACGGCAGCTCTATATTCATGAAGTCACGCTCCATCTAGACTCGACTCCTCACCAATGTTAACACTGATCCCCAATAACAGCGTTTGTACTGTCACTCAGATTAAGTGATATAGCGATGTAGGTCATGAATACGTAACGAGCACAATGATACACGGCAGCTTTATAATCATAACGTCACGCTCCATCCAGGCTCGATTGCTCACCAATGTTAACACTGATCCCCAATAACAGCGTTTGTACTGTCACTCAGATTAAGTGATATAGCGATGTAGGTCATGAATACGTAACGAGCACAATGATACACGGCAGCTTTATAATCATAACGTCACGCTCCAGCCAGCCTCGATTGCTCACCAATGTTAACACTTGCCGCTCATTTTGATTAGTACTTTCCTCTATGAATCTAAGTGATTTGAAGATAATTCCTCATCAGTATATTTACAATATGCACATTTGAATGAAATGTATCTAATTATAAAAGTTACATAGATGCTGTCTGGAACCCTGCGTTCCAGCAACTACGTTTAAGTATTCATTTTAGAAAAAATAAAAGTAGAGTACTCAGCTTAATGGGTGAGTTTGTGAGTAGATAAAAAGATTAATATTGCATTTATTTTTACTCAGTAGACTTGATTATTTTCAAATCAACACATTGATGCAATTTTCTTTGTTGAATAAATATCACAAGTTGCGTCATAATCGGGCTGTTCTCACTGCTACCTCATGTACCTTATCACTGTATACTGTGATATTGTTTGTAATCACCTAACTAAGTTCTCATATTACATTTCCACTGACCCGTAATCGGTGATAACTCCGTTAATATTGTACTAACTCAGTCCTGAAGTTAGTACTGTATATGGCGTACCAACTCGACCTTGTACTGTATCGACTCCCCTTATTTTGATTGATCAGATTCTCGCACAGACCACTGGCTACTGAGGATTAACTTAGTAAGTAATTTAAGTTTAAAATCATTCACTTACGAGAAACAAATAAAATTGAGTCGATAATGAATTCAGACTCTCATACTGAAATATTCTCTTTTTTACTTTGGTCTAAGAATATTTCATTCTCTTCCTCAATCCATTAGAAATCATAATATTTTAAAAATGTATACTTCATTTACAGGATTAATTCACTAGAAGAGTTTTCTATAGTATACAAGAGTTCCTCAAAGAGTTTCCGATGTAATGCATCAGATCCGATCGTTTTCTTAAATTTAGTTACTTAACATAGAATAGTAACTTAGATTTTACTGTTATTTTTCCTCGCTGTTTTCTAAACGTTTTGTGTTATAAATGTAATTATGTAATTTTAATTAAGTTTAATAATGTTAAGTTTTATATTATTAATTGTTCACTTAATTATTGACTGATCTATATTGACATGCACACAAATTCTGATGTTCATCTGCGTAAAGAAAGATTCAATTCTATAAAGAATACCGGCCTCTCCTACAAAAAATCCGAAACTCCACATTTTGTAAAATCTAAAACTAACGATCCAATTTTGTTAAACCGTGAATGTAACGACCAGTGATTGACGTTTTAACATTGTACAGCAGTCGAGCCTGGCTGGAGCGTGACGTCATGCATACAGAGCTGCAGTGTATCATTGTGCTCGTTACGTATTCATGACCCACATCGCTGTATCACTTAGTCAGAACGAAAGGTCAAAACGCTGTTATTGGGGATCAAAATATTTATTTAGACTATGGTTGACTTCATTATCAAGAAATGCGATTAGTGTACAGGAAATGAATGTTTTATGATGATGTAAAAGACTAAAAATAAACTGCAGATAGATGGAGAGTTGATATTTTCAAAAATTACGTTTCTTAATCAGGCCTCAAAAATTCAAATATTTTAAACCATATTACAAGGTAGAAGTATGTTACCCCATGTGTTACTTAAGAGGCTTCTTTGAGGTTACTCATTGCGTTAGGCTACACATGTGTTACAATGCCACATTTTAAATGCTGTACGATTGTAATCTGATTATTTATATATCTATTTAATCTGCTATATTCCCGTTGCCATCATGGTTACAAACGTGATCAATTTAAAAATGTTCACTAATACTTAACCAAACATGTGGAGTAACAAGCAACTGCATTAAACTCTGTTTTTGTGTATATATATATATATATATATATATATATATATATATATATATATATATACATACATATAATAACAAAATATATATATATATAATTGAGTTTGGTGCAGTGTCTAAAAGTATTTGGTATGAGGTACAGGTTGAGGAAGTGTTGATAACAATTGGGACTATAAAAAACGTTTTGTTTCAATTCCTCCTTTGATTTACCAATAAGCAAAAACACAAACCATACCGAACCAAGTTTGGAACATTAGAGGGAGAAGAAATATAATTCATAAGTCTAAAGTGTTATAATAAGTTTTATTTGCTATCACACTGTTTTGTGGTTGGTGCCAGATACCAACAAAAATATAAAATACAATTTAAATTAACAGTTTCTCAAGCCATACAGTGGCCACTGTTCAAAATCTTAATAGGAAAGAGAATGTCAGATATTCGATCTGCTACAGACAACAACAGCCAGAATGACAGGAGAAAAGCAAAGTAAGCATCGCAGCGCTGCTGTTCGCCGCTTCATTGATAGATCCGCGCGGTCTTCTGATGGTCACTACACAACCTGCTCGCTGACCTCTCTCTCACTCTAGCACAACGGTACTCTTCTGGCCAGTAGTCGGCAGCATTCCGTCTCCGTCTCATATATTTACTGACATAGCAGAGCTTGTGATACAGTAGCAAGTCATTGATAGATCCGCGGTCTTCAGATGGTTCCTACACAACCTGCTCGCTGACCTCTCTCTCACTCTAGCACAACGGTACTCTTCTGGCCAGTAGTCGGCAGCATTCTGTCTCTGTTTCATATATCTACTGACATAGCAGAGCTTGTGATACAGTAGCAAGTCATTGATAGATCCGCGGTCTTCAGATGGTCACCACACAACCTGCTCGCTGACCTCTCTCTCACTCTAGCACAACGGTACTCTTCTGGCCAGTAGTCGGCAGCATTCCGTCTCTGTCTCATATATCTACTGACGTAGCAGAGCTTGTGATACAGTAGCATGTCATTGATGGATCCCGCAGTCATCAGATCTGCATAACTTGCCGTATGACCTCTCTCACTCTGTGACATGCTTTGTTAAGGAGTGCTCAGGCTTGCAGATGCATATTTTGATATTGCAGTACATAGCATTTTATTTAGTGTAATTTTTATGTTACTAGTTTACTTCTTAATTGTTATAAAGGTAATAAACCGATCCTTGTCCTCTTCAGTAATTTTGATATTTGTATTTACGTTAACCAACCAAGTTAACATTACTATTTCTCTATACTTCTTTCATTACCCTCTACTTTGTATTAAGGAAATAAATTATATATCATTTGAGGTCCTCTTTTGCAGGATACCTACTTTTTACGACAGGCACGGTTAGGTTAGTTCAAACTTGCACAAAAATATCTTACAGAAATATTCTTGGTAATTCTGGTAATATTGCCAATAGTGATAAGATATATAAGATGAGTAGTGATCAATTCGTCTACTCATCTTATATACATAATCTTGGCCTCTCCAAGCCATATTTGAGAAAACTTCTATAATTATCTTACCTACTCTACTTTGGATGGTTCCTATAAATTACTAAACTATAATTTAAGTAAAAATGAAATATAGGTTAATTATCTAAAACCATTTGTACTAATAGAGGAATTATTCAGAACAATATACCAATAGATGCTGAAAATAATAATAACAAGAAGAAAACAAGAAATCAATAACACTTAACGTATCACTGAATGATGGCAAATGTCCGAAAAAATCCTGTTTCCTTCACAATCCTTCCATTGTCATAAACAAACTTCAAACAAAGAAAAGAAAACAAGAGCATAAATATTTCAGTAGAATTACTTACTACGACACGCTTGTCTTAAATCTTAATATGTGAATACTATATCAAATTTCTTAAAATTAAAATGTTTCGCTAGTCTGATATATTATAGGTTTTGTACTTTATTTTAATCGTACAATGTGTAACGGATCGTTTTAAAATTTTCTAGTAATTTATGATAATTTTAAATAAAATTCCAATTTAAATTTGGGAAAAAATCTAAATGTTACCTGTATGATAATTGGCAACCCACTATATTATTGAACTTGTGGTATTAACATAATGCTAACAAGTATAAACATATTTCAAATAATGCAATATTTTCAATAACATCGAACAGCCCACAACGTATGAATCTAACCAGTGTAATGAATAAAATTTAATTAAATATTATTAATTATTCTGAAACAAATTCCGATGTTATAGGATGCACTGTAAGCTCACCGGTTTCTATTAAACGCCTGGTTAATTAACTCTCCTGGAAACCACAGGAGATTCCTTACTTTTTCAGTAAATCCTGAAGGTGTTTTACATTCTTTGTTAATTAATTAGTCTTGTAACTAAGAAGCTTTGAGGTTTAAGGATAAATAATGGTCTGCAAAGGGAGAGGAGTGTTCCAAATGTAATTAGGTCTTAGAGCTTCCTTTTCCAACGGAAATTCTTGTAATTAATTATGCTTGTTATTTACTATAGAAAGGTTTGCATTGCCTCTCGTTTCTTTCATTATATGTTCAGTAGGAGTCACATTACAACAGAATTTTGAGAGTTATTAATTGTAAAGCATGTTAAGTAAATAAAGAAAAGAATACAAACTATTGTTTATACCAGATTACTAAAAATATACAATTTCTTGAGCATTAAAAATTAATTAAATCAACGAAAACTATGAAAAAACGTTTTAAAATATTTTTAATTTGAGGACGTTTGCATGGATTAAACTAATCAATACTAGGTATTCAAATGTAACTGTACAGATAAGATATTGTTATTTCATAAAAACCCAAAGTTTAAACCGTGTTACTTTGTAATAGTACAGAAGCCCGGAGTGAATTTGCATTGCAACTTGACTTTTATTTTTCGTTGCTGAGTTAGTAGATGTTTTAAAGTAGATATGTCTTACTTTAATCTTCTCGACCCCCTGGAAATTATAAATATATCTTTTTTATATACTAATGAGCTTAGAGCTTTAAAGTGCTATAGATCATCATAGAGTTATGATCGTTAGTTATCATAAAATTTTTTGTTTTTTCTTTTGTATGTATCTATTTCTGAAATCTGGTTTTTATGATATGTTGTATTAATGTAAGTGTGAGTGTGTGCGTGTACAGAAACTCCTGCCGCTTCAACTTGTGTGCGGTTGCCTGGTCGGCCGTGTCCCGCCGCTGCAACCAGCGGATCCATTTTAGCGGATTCGCGCGGTGACGGCCGCGGTCCTGGGCCGGCCCTCTCTTCCCTTCCTTTAAACGTGATCTTCACAGCTCAACTCCTGTCCTCAACACTGTCTCCTTATCACAAACTCTTTAAAGCTGCTCATATTAACGCTTACTGCCTGGACATATAGACGAAATCAGATAAATTTTTTGACCTCAAACATTTGACATTATTAGCGTATCAGAATCATGGCTTAAGCCGAGTGTTTCGTCAAGTGAGGTGGCCCTCTCTGGCTATGTGCTGCTGAGAAATGACAGAATTCTAAAGATTAGTGGCGGTGTTGCAGTTTATGTCAGAGAGGGTGTGAGGTGTAGGCTTTTGTCCGCATCTCCCTTTGAATACTCGGCCAGACTTGAGTTCATGTTCATTGAAATTGGTTTATCTGTATCGGATGTCCTATTGAACGGTGTGTGCTATCGGCCTCCCAGAATAGGTCATCTGATAGACTTTGAAAATGCTCTCTTACACCACTTGCCCGGCTACAGTCGAGTCTTGATCATGGGCAACTTTAACACAAACTTACTAAAAAAGACAGATTATAATACTAGGCAACTGATAACAATGTTCGACTCTACTAACATGACTATACTGCCACTAGGCCCGACACATCACAATGCCGAGTCAGACATCCTTCTTGACCTTCTAGTTGTTTTGATCGATTTTACATCTATACGTAACATTACTGTAAATGGAACTGTACTACCTTATTACGATAAAGTTAAGAACTTAGGACTGACAATAAATTGTACTCTTAGCTGGACTGATGCAGTGACAGAGACTTGTAAGAAAGTTTTTGCATCAATACATTCCCTGAAAAAACTGAAGAGGTTTTTGCCGCTTCACATAAAACTGTTGTTGGTTAAAGTACTCATACTGCCTCATGTTTCTTACTGTAACAGTGTGATGAAAGACATGACTTTGGTTTTGGGTGAAACACTCCAGAGAACCCAACATTATTGTGTGAGATATGCATTTGATCTCAGGAGGGATGAGCATATAAACGCCCTATTATATTACAGTAATTCAAAGATCTTGAAGAGCGGCGGGGCTACTCTTTGAATCGTGACTGAGTGAATGGAAGAGTGAATGGAATACCGTAAGTTTTGGTTAGTAAGCCTTAATTTGCATTATTACGATTAATTTTCTTTAGAGGTTAATTGTAAGGAAGGGCCATATGGTCCTAATTTCACCTCAATAAAGAAGTGTTTCTTCTTTTACGTTGAAAAATTAGTGAATTGGAACAAATATTTCCCACTAACAACTTTGTATCAGTAAAATTAAAAGTAAATTGGAAAATACAGTAGAACGAAATACGATGATCGGTTCAACAAAAATTAGAAATGTGACTAATCATTGGGGAGGCCAGAAATTATGACTATCTATATACTCATAGCTCAAACCCAGCCCGCATCTAACTGCAAAACAAAATAATAATGTTTTTGGTTACGTACTATGTAAATATATATATATATATATTTTTTTTTTATATACACCAGGGGTATAAAGCAATTTGCAATGTATAAGCATAAAACCTGGGTTTTTCGTGAAAAAGACAGGGGAATGTTTCTTGAGAAAGAAATCGATAGTTATCTCTGATAATATTGGTGGAGGTCAAAATGAGACGGTATCAAAAGGGTTAAAAATATGGGTTTTGATAATTTTTTCTCAGAATATATTTTTATGCATTGATACAACTGAAACAAACCGTCAGAATAATTATGTAATAGTAAAAAAAGCAGATAAAGAGGCTCAGTCACAATTTTAAGTTTTTTTATGCGATAAGCTGACTCTGATTATACATACATTATTTACATACATCACGGCTGGAGAAAAGATGACTATCATTTCATATTCCAAATCTATTCCACAATTTCATATTTTAACTTCCACCAAAACTAACGTGGCTAACAATTAATTAATTTATCACCGGAAATTTCTGTACCAGTTTCAAGAAAAATCACGTTATGAGCTTATACAATTCAAGTTAGCTCTTTGTATTTTAGTATTGTTATAGTAGTAATACTAACAAGAACAGAGAATGTTTCAATCGTATATTCTAGTAATTATTGCATGCAATCTAAATTTTTGATTATACATTCATGTTCTGTATGAATGGGGTAGAGAAGAAAGGCCCATAACTCTCCTAGTCCTGAGGATATACGATGGTAGAGGTCATGGGAAGTGGGTATCGTATCGTACAGAAGTATCGTCAGAGACGGCGGTAACTCAATGATCGTGATCGGAAACTGAGTCGCCCTCAACAAAGCAATAATGGCCCGGCAGCTTTCTCGCGGCCTGCACAATGTTGCGGGCGTGGAAACCCAAATTTGGAAAATAATACTGATTGCAATCGTGAGGTTTTCCATTGTTGACTCATTGTTTCCATTAGTCTAAATGATACTTACACATCTATTCGACCAAGTCCAAGCGAGAGTCAATTTGCAAAGTATACACGACCTGGCCTTTCTTGAAATTGATTGATGCTGATCTGTTAGTGAAATAGTCAAAGTTATTCTTGCCCAAAGACAAAACAATGTGTTTTCACTCCATGTTTTAAATTCGGCACTGGTTTTATCTACAACTATTTACCTTACAGTTCTGGAACCTGTTTTACTATTTCATTTATCAGTTCAAAATCCATAAGAAAACGATGAATGCGTCCTTTAATGTACCTTAACAGAATTTCAGGGAGACCTCGTTTCACATTGTAAGCTGAAATCAGGCCAAAATCCTTCCCTAGCCGTTATTCGCTAACAAAGTATTTCTGGACCCATCCTTATATAAACTTTTCATTATTATTTTTACATGTACAGTTAGTTTCCACAGTTTCTTCATATATTCGTGAATCACCCAGTATCATCGTCATCCAACTAGAGGATAGGCTGAAAGTCGTCAGTTCCAGTGTTGTGTATGGTTGGTGGACACTGATTTAACATTTACTTAAGTGCCTGGTGGTTAGTTTCAAATGTTGCAAATTAAAAAAAACTATGACTATGATCTAAAAAAACAAATATATTATATGCAGCTTCTGAGATCTGACGCTGTTGTAGACTTTGCACAGATTCCAGAAGCTGCACTAAGAGGAAGTTGAACTGGAGCTAAACACAACAGTCACATTGAATTAACCTACCCCATCATAGCTACGTTATGTATGTTTTGTTTGGATAAAAAATGGTCCAAAACTTTCGGGATTGCAAATAATAGAATATAGAGCTATCTATCATTTAGAACCAATAACCTACAACAAAAAATTGAACAACTTGATATCAGTCAGATTTGATCCTCTACGAACTAATTCCATACAATACTCAAAGGAGTGTTTGAAAAATCTGACGAAAAGATAGCTTGCATATTGTTCACCCATATTAATTTTAATATGTGTTGAAGATGCCAGCCATTATAATTCCACATGTAGCTGTATTTGTAGCTCTCTAAAAATATTACATCTGATTTCATTACTTTCTTGAATAATCTGACCAAAGACGAGTATCTCCAGTGTGACAGACGCGAAGGACTGGCTGGCTCGGACAGCAATCATGATAAATTACAGAGAGGATGACTCCCCAATTACTGCAGATTATTTCCTGTACTCATCCAAGGTCCATGGACGATCTTCTCTGGTGACCCTGAATGTTGTTAAAGAGACGCCGGAAATTCGAACAATTTGCTGGCTACAAAAGAGGTGGAATGCTGTCTTGAGTAAATCAACAGGATATTTCTGTTCTTTTAAACTTTTATTTGTGATCTTAATTGAATGTACTGTACACGCCCCTTCCATGCAATTATCCTAATCACGTGTAGCAATATTTCAGTAATAAGTTTAGTATGAACTATTTTAGACGCTATGGCATATAACGAGTTCACTCGTTTTTTAAACGTTGTTGTATGTAAAACATTATGCTCCCGCTGTTCTTATACCTTACTAAAAAATGTACTGGAACAAAAGTCGTAATAAATCACCTAAAAATTGTGGCAATGATGCCTTTAGCTGAGATGTAACAGTACATATTTATTTAAAAAGTGGCAAACGCCAAATGTAATTTCTGTAAAAACTTATAAACAATAAGCACTTGCTTTGGTACTGAGGAACGTGATTCCTATGAAATCAATTTAAAATTTGGAATACATGATTAGTTGAATTTCATTCCTTTAATGTCCGTTTAAGGAGATCAATACAAAATGTTTATACATTTCTATAAAACGTGAAAGTCATCATAAAATATTACACAGTATCCAAAAATAGGTTGTTTAAAATAATTTACGGTTTATAAAACAGTAGTTTGAACTTATACAAAGTTATTGAGAGCAAATTAATGCTTCCGTAAATATTGTACATTTATTTTTGGGTTCTCTAATGTTGTACACGTATTTTACGAAATACTTTCCATGCTTATATTTACATGTATGTATGCTGGTATGAGTTATATGTACATATGTAGTTATTGTACGTAAATTTACAAAATAATGTCTGCATAAGTTTGCTAAAGTTGTAAGACACATAATGTTTTATTTGTTTAAAGTTTTGCTTACGACGTTGGAGGAGAGTTGTGAAGGAAACATGATTATTCCGGATATTTTTCATCATTCAGAGATACAAGAAATCAGTAACACTAAGTTTCGAGATGTGCAATCTGATCTCTTCCTCAGGTGGATAACTAACTAAACACTTAACAACAATTTAGGTTAAAATAAAGACATCATACCAGAGTAGCGTGATAACCATAAGTCAGGTAATGCACACTAAATCTCTAAATTGAGTTGAAAACTTAGTTATGCGTTAGATATCCACCTGAGGAAGATATAAGATTGCATATCTTGAAACGCAGAGGTGCTATTGATTGCTTGTAATCACTGAACAATGGAAAATCCCTTTTCCTTCTCATAATTTGTATTTTGCGCAATAAATGCATTTTAAACCACAACCAACCCTAAGAATCGTTTCGGTTTGATAAAAAAAGTCAGTAATATCTACTGTATATCCTTGAACCTTCAGTCACGAGCATTTACAGAATACCAATCAAATTAATTCCTCCAGAACCTCTCGGAAGTTCCAGGAAACCCATTCTCGCAAGGAACGGATGCGTTTACGACCAGTAAAATGCGCGAGGACAAATCTTTCGTCTTTGTTTTCGTCGTAAATGTGAACCTCATGTTGGCGAGTTCGGCGCGAATGGTGGGCGAAGCGGGGCGATTTTACAGCCAGTCTGCCCCTGCAGGGTCATCCGACCATCAATTTATGACAGGTTTTATGGCATCATGAGCTCGTACTAAACTCTTATATTGACTCTTTTACCACGCACTGCTGCGAAGCTGCCAATATCTATAAAATGATCAAAAACAAGGTCTGTTACATGTACCTGTACCAAAATATATACCATGTTGAGGAAATTGCTATTTATTGGCATCTAAAAACTGTTTAGTACTATCAAAGAGCTATCTACCGGCATTTAAAAGCTATCTAGCTGTGTAAAAGCTTTAATGAACACATCATCAGACCCACATAACTGAAATAAAAGTGGTTAAAGTCTGATGATGTGTTTGTTCATTGAAGACGAAAGGTCTCACAAAAATAACATTTCATAATTATTGGAGTGTTTTTTTTATAAATTAGTATTTGATTCCAATAATAAGAAGATGCTAGAATTTATCTACCCGCGTTAAAAAACTATCTACTGGTATCTAAAAACTATCTACCGGTATCTAAACACTATCTACCGGTATCTAAAAACTATATAACGGTATCTAAAATCTATATACCGGCATCTAAAAACTATATACGGGTATCTAAAAACTATCTACCGGTATCTAAACACTATCTACCGGTATCTAAAAACTATATAACGGTATCTAAAATCTATATACCGGCATCTAAAAACTATCTACTGGTATCTAAAAACTATCTACCGGTATCTAAAAACTATATAACGGTATCTAAAATCTATATACCGGCATCTAAAAACTATGTACTGGTATCTAAAAACTATATACCGGTATATAAACACTATATACCGGTATCTAAAAAATATCTACCAGTATCTAAAAACTGTTTACCGGTATAGGAAAAGAATGGTTAAGCAGAGTCTGCTGCTGCCCATACAGTCTCTTGCGATGTTAACATGTCCAGGTTAGCATTATGTGGCGTAATGTAATTTGATATCTAATAATACAAAGATAACACAACCTATATTACCTGCATATAGAGAGACAAACACAAGAAGTATCTTGCTAGAACCTTAAGTGATAGCTCGATTCATTCTCGAGATACCATCCTGAGTTTGCTAACGCTCAGCTAAATCCCTTGACGGGATATGAACCACCATCGAACTCTATCTTACAAATCGATGGTAATACATCGATAGAACAGAGTATCGATGGACCCGATACGTTGTATCGATTGTCTTACCAAGTAATCGAACAAAGTAACCTACATTTGGGGAAACAGGATTTTTCCGGACATTTGCCATCGTTCAGTGATAGAAAATACATTTATATCACTGAACGGTGTCAAATGTCCGGAAAATCCTGTTTCCTTTACAATCCTTCCATCGTCAAAAACAAACTTCAAACACAATTTACTACCGTCTTACTACGTCACATGTTAACGTATCATATAATTGTACTCAGTAAACTGATGGGTTTCAATGGTGTATCAAAAGACCTGATAGATTGTAACGAAAGTCTTATCAGCAAATATTACAAATTAAAATGTCACAAGATTGAGCAAAGCCATTTAAAAATCTATTTATTCTGCTATTTTCTAGTTGCCATAATGGTTATTTATGAGACCATCGTAAAAATGTTGGCTAACGCTCGACCAATTCCCGCTGTGACAACCACTATAATTGATCTAAGTGTTGTCTATATAGAAATGAAGCTTCATGCACAATTTCAAGTCTTCAAGTCTTTTCGAGATTTGTGCAGTCAACCAGACAGACAGACAGACAGAATTCTTTCCAGTCCCTGAAATGTAAGGCTTCCCTCAGCCATTAAAAATGTGAATTAATTCATGTGTTTATTTAAAACTACAATAATTTGAGCAACATTAAGGTTTCTTTTCATTTATTTTTAAACCAGTTTGAATTTCTAGCCTTACTTATGTATACTGCGTCAAAATAAGATTGTCTACCAGAATTTATAAGAGAGAAAGCATTGCATTTAAACTGAGCATGTGAGAGTGCAGAGAATTTGGTACGATGTTCTCTGGACACAGTCCGTAGTTAATTGCTAATTGGTCCTTTCAAGTTTAATACAGTCCCCATTTCCCAATCAGACATAAAACGCGTTTTGAAACACAAAACCTGCAATTAAATGATGACGACAACTACTAAAATTAACAAACTAAGTGAAATGTATCCAGCCACGAATGTGGTTGTTATTTATATGTCATCATATTCAAATTTAACCATTGCCTCTAGGGTTATGTGCATGACGCTCTATTTGATCTAGATGTAGCGTATCTATTCTATTAACTCAGACGGATAAAATTAAATACAGCGTTGCTATATTATAATCGACGATTTGCAAACTACTTCAGAAATATTTTATAACCGTCAATTAAATTTTATGACGAACGTACTATTTGATAACGATGTATTGTAGTGCCCTGTTAAACTCATGGCCGTAACGAATCGATCTAACGTAGATAAGACACGTTTCTGTGAAACAACCAAATGACAATGACGTCTGTTCCACGTCATTCGATTGTGGGCGAATAGAAAATAGTACCAATGATCATCAATATCAACGTCATTCAGTTTAATGTAATAAATAACAAGTCTAGACCACAATTTGAAATCTTGGCCAGGTGCAAATATATTTAACAAAAGAGAAGAATGAAAAATTTGGCTCCGTACGTAAAAATTTCACCAACATAGTACTTAGTGCCTTAATTTTAATATCACATTTTATTTTAAATTACTACTGTAGAAAGCAATTACACCTTACAACACAAACAGAAACATTATTTTACACATCGTAAATCTGTGAGAAAAAGTTCAATCTAACAACTTCAGTATCAGTTTCGTGATTGAATTAAAACAATCTAAAAGCTTTTCTGATAATAATGTGTTTGTTGGTTTTAAAACGGTAGTCTTACCTTAACAACAAAGTTCCGTATGAGAGAAATTGAAGCTCGTAGTCTCAATACAACAACCTTTATGAAGGATGATCAAGAAGGCTCTAGATCAGGTCAAGAGCTCTTCGATATCTTTGTGATTTGTCGAACACTGCCTATGGTGAAATTGCACTCCAGTTGTGATTCTGAAGTAATGTGACTCTCGTACTGCATGGAAAGAGAACTTCAAGTTCTTTGAATGGTTTATATTTAGCTGTGGAATGGATGTGTGAATGTGTATTGGCAATTTATAACTCACTTTTCATTCGTTTTTTCTTCTTACTGCATGGAAAGGGGATTTTAAGTTCTCTCACTGGTTCATTAAAGGCAGCTGAGGAATGGATGTACGAATACGTATTGACAATTTATAAATCACTTTTCATTCGTTTTCTCTTCGTGCTGGCATAGAAAGAGAACACGAACGTTGAGGTTTAGTATAGAATGCGTGTGGATGTTCAATTAAATTAAATAACTTAAAAAATAAACTCTTGACTTGATTTGAATAATCATCTAATATTAATACAGGCAGTACATTTTTGTACATTAGTATCGTTATTTTTTCCAGCCTAACGAAGAATTTATATCCCAAACCCCGAAACGTTGTGTTAGACCTTTTGTAACATATAACGATGGAAAATGTTTAAAATCCTGTTATCCTTTCAAACTGAGCTTGTTCTCAGTTATATATATCAATTTAGAAACTTCTTGGTTAATCTTATGTTTTATATTTTCAACCAGCAGAATAATAAAGCAGATAATATTTCTTAAAATTTCGTGTTTCTGTTTTTTTATATGTTCTGAATTTAAAGATTGCATTCGTAAGCTCAAAACAAATGTATTGAAAGTTTTTTTAATCTGTTTTTTAGTTTTGGAAATGTGTCATATACTTACATTTATAACAACAACAACAACAATTTTCCATGAAACAATATCTAAAGTTTATATTTTTTTAATCTTTAAACTTAACGAATAAAAATTAATATATGAATCTGAGTGAATATACATCAACTTTAGGGCTAAATAGCCAGTATATGTTTCAAACTTATGAATTCGCAATCAAATTTAGATCTATATAAATACGATTGACTTTGTAAATAATACTTCAAAATTTACGAATAAAGGATAAGTTTTCGATATCAATCTCATGACGAAATAATATATTTAAAACATGTAATACGCTAAAAAAATAATCTAATTGATGCTATACACAATCCGTGTTATAATAGTTTAATTCAGGCGAAATTACAGACAGTCATAAGTGACAATTATGCTGATACAGTCATCAACTTTCGTTTGGTCGATTAGTCAGCACATTTTATAACTGGAAAAGCTATAAAAATCCTTAATGACGTTCATGTTATCTTTCAATAAGCAGTGTTTCATAGGCGAACGTCGATAGAGTCGTCACGAAGAATCTCTTTATAAATCTCCACAAAATGTACTTGGAAGAAAAAAGTTACTAAGACAGATCCTTGAGGGACCCCGATTGAGTGATGAAAGCCCGAACACAGCTCAATCTCTGAACTCGATGAACCGAGTCCGAATACACAAGAGAAACCAGTTTTGCAACCCAAGATGACGATGGCAACACTTTGGTAGGAAATATGTTAAGAGCGAATGTGTGGCAACGTCCTTTACGGCAGCTTTCATTGAAACATCAGCCTGGTGACTTACCCTGACATTTAGTTTAAAACCCGATTTCCATTGCAAAATCGTAGTCGATTAGTTAAAACATTGAAATTGTTTTAAATAAAATGGAATGTAAGGACAGCAAATATTTACTATACAGATCATGTGTCTTGAATCCTGTTTCTGACGTTTTCGATACTAAATATCAAATCACGTATATTAAGAAATGCACCATGTTAGTGTCAACACCAGGTGATATAGAAATCCTGAATCCAATCCACCCATAATTGAAACCATTTTGAAATCTCAATAGCTGAGAAAAATTAATTTTTACTGATACTAATAAGATCGCTTAGTATTTTTAAAACATAAAATGACGTAGTTACATTTTATCAATACTTATTAATACATCACAGTTTATTAATACTTAATATAATGTTTTAAAGTTGGCTCGTAAAGAAGATAACTATAATAATAATAATTGGCGATCGGTACGGTAGATGATGATGATGATGTCAAAACAGGAATTGGAGGTTGGCCTTAATATTATATGTATTGCTACAGGTCAGTTTTCAGTGGTTGGTTGATCATTGTAGACCTATTGGTGTTTGGTTTGGAGGTAGTGTGCATGGAGTTGAAACACAACGTGTTTGATGTGATTCCTGATTAATCACCACTGAAAACATACTTTTTTTTAAATACACAATAAAAATAGCTTAACCATTTTTTTTCTAGTGTGTAGTAGGCTAACAAAAAATACAAAAATATAAAACGGCCAAATAGTTGTCACATACAGCCTACAGCGAATAAAAACGGGGGTTTTTCGCGTTTTTCAGACCATATTTAAAATTGATATATCTAAGAAACTATCCAACATATTGCACTACTCATGGTCTAATTTTGAAGATATGGATCTAATCTAAATATTTAGGTAGATTTATCATGGTAGCATTATTCGTTTTAATAAAATAATTTAGTAAATTTTAGCCTTTTTTAAAAAAAAAACATGCATATATATAAAATTATGTTTCTATTCATCATATATACATAAAAATCTAATTCTACCTAAATATTTAGAAAAAGATCTACTTAATACGTGGTAAAAATATGAACTTTCTATCTCAATTAATTCCCAATATATATCGATTTTTGTCTGAAAATTTATGGAAATTCAAACTTTTGGAAAACTGCAATAAAAGTAAACGTAGGTTCAACACTAATATATCACGTATATTTTTTAGTTTATTGTTCTGAAATAAATTTACACAATATATTAGGTCAAAAAGTTGTATTATACATCAATATTAGATCATATTATTATGTCAGTGTTCAGTAAAATACAAATATATATATAAATTGTAAAATAAAACAGAGTTCGGTCGGTGACGTAGGTTGCAGGTTGCACCTCATATCCCTTTGCAATATCGTCCTTATTTCTTCTAGCAACATTTTGTTTTGTATTCTTGACTCTTCCAATATTTCATGGCATAAAAATGAACTAAACTTCACTCAAAACAAACAGCCTGAAACTCAACAGTAGAATGACAGATGACGGAACACAAATTGTTTTGTTTTTATTCTATTACTACTTCTTCTTCTTCTTTAGCATAGAGTAATGAAAATAAAACAGTACAATGATTGATATGCGTATTAAACTAGATTTAAATATCTGGTTTACATATTTATAATGAAATATATAAAAGAAATTATGATTTTTTTAGTAAAAAAATAAGGTATCTAGGAAAAATGTGAAATTTTGGACATTGACGCGCTTGCAAAAAACGTTATTTTTTCATACTTAGGGTTAAAATGTAGGTCTTAGGATACTATGTTTTTGTTCAGTTGGTTCCAAATGACAAAATATGACAAAAAAACTTTTTTTGAAAATTTCATATTTTTTCCTTATTTTCAGTGGTGAATCCCCTTGCGTGCCACAACGCTTTGGCATGATTTGTTTATTTTAACCCAGACTGTAGTTATGTTATTAGGTTACTTTTCTACCTGAAGAAGGAAGAGATCAGATTGAGTAAATTTAGAAACAGTTACAGTTTACAAAAATCACTGAAACAATGGAGAATATCCGGTAAAAACCAGTCTGCTACACAAACCTGTATGTTGCCGATATCTTGTCTTCCTCGACTGTCCATTTCTCCACCTTAAGTGGATTTCCGTTCGCCGTCAAGGACTCGATCAATGGATCTGCTCGGCAGGCGTCACTACTCACGTGGTTATGACTTCCATGGTCCACCTGCTAGAGTGATGAGGCTGGGGAACAGTGTCTTCCATACCATTGATTTCTTCAAAGAAAGTGCCTCAAAAATTCGGAGAAGAGTACAGCTGTCCCCTAATATGCTCCTGCATAAAAATTTAAAATACATTTAATGTATATCCTTATGTTATTGTTATAGATTGTCATCCATTGTATTGTATTAATTTGTAGTTTATCGGTTTTTATTTGTCAATTATTGTTTGTATACTTATTTGTTTTGCTATTAGAATGAAATAAAAATCTAATCCTACCAAGATAAAAAAACAGACCTTAAACAAAGAGTAACTTTTTATAATGTAGTATTAAAAAAATATTTATAAGTACAACAATTTTATTATGATGGATTTGATTGTTCCAGCCAATATTAGAATAATTAACACAACCTATCACTCATAGCCAGTTCAGGTAGTAGTCATCAATATTACAAAATATCTATTACAGATGGTAAATAAGCTAATCTGTGGGGAAGCTATTCCATGCTATAAATTACTTGCATTCCTTTGAACGAGCCAAGTAAACTTTACACCAGAGTGGAGAAGTAGGAAATAGTGTGTAAGAAATTACTTCCCCAATATTATAATACTATCTGTGCTTATTTTAAATTACGTTCTTAAAAGAAGTTCTAGATATTTTTGCATAATGATGTTAGTTACGGTAAATAAAACTATTATCCTATATACATATTTTATATTCATCGGAAACTATTTAATTGTAGTTGTGCATTTTGTAGATTTGAAATACATCCGACTATGTGGCTCTGCCGACTGGCTCTTAATGTTCCTGTGTTAATATAATGAGGGTACGGTTGCTTAGTTTAAACAGCTGATTACTTGCATTGCTAAGGCAATTATTCTCAATCCACCACCCAACAATATTAGCTTATTTCTTTATGACGGTTTACATTCATAGATATTTGAACTCACTCCATTATTTAAAAAAAGGTTAATTTATTTCACACTATTCTTTTATAACGAAACTAATAATATTCAGGAAATGTAATACTCCAAACGTCAATTGTAAAGTTTAATCTGAAACTTTTACCGAAGCACCAATACACAAGTACAGTTATTACTCAGCACAAGTGGATGTTAACAGCTAACTCCACGCTCAATAACGACGATATACGAGCCTTATACATTCAGAATTTTCCAGTTTCTTTCATCCCATCTGATTTCTTAGCGAAATTGAAGCGACGGAGCGTTTTCAAAAGTTTACATTTCATCATCGGCAAAAAAGACGAGGCAGTGGTATTACGTATTTAGATCCCTAATTTAATTTCAATCTCATTTCTGAAAACGTACGAGACGATCTATTAAAACATGTATTACCGTAACGGATGGATTCGTAAACAGATTTACAAAGAGAACATTATATACAGAGTATTCCAAAAGACTTTAAACAAAGTAAAGTAAAGATTTTTAAAACATATTTTAGGATGGTCAACATGGGTTTCAAAATTTGTCATCCTTATATGTTATGAAAGGTATAACACAACGTTTCAAGAATTGGAATCTACCCTCTTCGTCGAGTGGGGGTTTTATAACAAACAACAATAAAGAACATAAAACAGAAAAGAAGAGAAAGAAAAGTGTTCAAACATACCCGAAAGCTGCTTGGACTCCAGTCCAGACGTTGTCACTGCACAGGATGTAAGTCCTAAGCACAAGTCACGAGTACGAGAATTCACGAGCACAATCACAAGTCACTCCAGCACAGGCGAAAGTGGGATACTGACAAGAAAATCAATATCGGCACTTTCTTTGGCATTGCGGCGTGTCATCTGAAACAATGGGACAGGAGGCCGTAATAACAAACTTTTAACGAGGAATCCTTGAGGATATTTAATGACGTGTTTGATGGCATTCTTTCCTAAAATTGAGGTTAAGGACTATTAATAAAATTTTAAACGGATTAACCAGACGAGTACTACCCCAAATTAAAAGGCTTAATGATAGAAACCCTAGTTTCGCCCAGTTTCTGACCTCACTATATAAACAACATGGGTACAATTTCAACAAGGTTAAACATTCTTAATCGGTTTGGTGCTACATTATATGGGGTCACTTTAGAATCCTATAATTTTCATCCTCTAATCTTCTTTTATCTGGACCTTTAAAATAAAGTTTCACACGATGGGGTTGCAGTTGAAGATCGCTTACCTCTCTCCCAAAAATGGGCGATTGTTTAAAAACAAAATTTAAACTGACCTTAAAATTGGTACCTTGCTATATTAAATAGAAAAAATATAGCGGCAGTAGAGAACAGCGCGTAGTTAGACACCAAGCACCAGAAATAAAATGTTTTAGTCTGTTAGAGATTTTAAGAATCATTGTTATTTTTTATTTAATCACTTAACTATCACAATAATACCTCAAGAGACTTATTTTTATAATGTACTATTATACAATAGAATCAATAATTTTTAAAATATTTAACTTCATTGTTGGTACTTGCTGCTGTTTAAAATAAGCATTGCTTTCGGTATCTGCTATTTTGTTTCTATTACAAAAATCAACGTCAACATATTGAGATACACTTTTGAATATTTTTCCAACGTGTGTGCAAACATTCATACAAATTGGATGACGGATGAGGTTTACTCATCTGGTGTAAACAATCGTGGGACTCTGGTTACTGTATACTTTTCAAAATTGTTTTATTTGACTCTTCTGCTGGTGCCCAAAATCGATTTAGGAATGTCATCCAGTATAATATATATTCGAAACAATTTGCATCACGCTTGGCAATGATAAATTGCCCCACTTAAATGTTTAATCACGCAATTAAAGAGTGGATAATTACACTGTAATAAAACATGATTTTAACAAAGGCAACTGTACTAAATAATTAATTTATCATTACCGTGCAGATTATACATTTTATCACTCGCTGAAGACAGGTTCATTGGTACTTAATCCTAATGGGTAGCTTAATCCTAAAAGAAATGATTTCATTCACCGAAAATTAATTTTATTCCAGTTAGTGAAATATTAAATAATAGCAGTTACCCGTGGCTTTAGCGCGATTCCTATTGAAAACAGGTACAGGTATAAATAGCATAATGAACACTCCTGAAATTTAGTGAATACTATAAGATATTACAATCACCTTTTGAATAATTGGGATTTATGTTTATAGAGTGATGTTTTGGGGTCCTAAAGTCGGTGATAGTTTGTATGGATACCAATGAAATACACAAGTTCACCTGCATTCTTCAAATATTTGAATGAATAGCTCCAACAATTTCAGCAACACTTGAACTATTTTAGGACAGAGTGGAGATATACTAAGTCTGTAGTAAACTTAGCAAAGCCATGATGTAATATAATGGACTGGTATGATAATTTTGAATTGGAGGTAGATATGTTTAAAAGTACACATTATTTTAGTGTTCATTGTTAACATGTTCAAAAATTAAACAAAGTTTCCACCGACTCATATTTCACGTTGTGTGTCAAAAAGCATTTTTGAATTGAATCAATTATATTTAATACAACATAGTAGAGTTTTGCTTGTTGCCACAAAAAATATTAAAATACTTGGTCTGAAAAAGCCACTTTAGTAAAGAAATTTCTACTTTAAGTCCTTGTAATCTTTTTTCTGTCTAAGTTATTCCTCGTGCCAACGATGCATTGTTGTTCTTATAAAGGTAATACATAGGCTCTATAAGTCTACTTCACTAAAAAAGTAGATAAAAATTTCTCATTATTTTAATCTACTTCAAGTCTAAGATACACCCGGTAGCGTATAGCGTAAGAAAATATATACATACGTTGGTCTGAAAAGTTTACTCCAATCAAAAAGTATCTACTTCCATTTATAATAATATACTTTTAAAGTTATTACCAGTGCTATTCTAGCGTTGCATTGTTGTCCTGATCAAGGAATCATAAATATACATAGGTCTGAAAAGTCATCTTCGAAACAAAATAGATTACTTCTGATCATTTTAATCCACTTCCGGTAAACGTTTTCATTATTGCCCTGATTAAGAAAATGTATACATACGTTAGTATGAAAAGTCTTCTATGGTCAAAAACGGTCTACTTCCGGCCATTTTTATTGACTTCCGGTCTAAGGTCATTCTGGTGTTAAATTAGCATTCGCATTGTTGCTATAATCAAAAAAATATATGAATACACAGATCTTGAAACTATACAGTGGAAATGCGTTTACTTCCTGTTGAAGGTATTTCTGGTGCTGTAGTAACGTTTGCCTTGTTCTCCAGATCAAGAAAGTATATACATACGCTGGTCGGAAATGTATAATTTGCTGAAAAAGTTACTACTTCCGAACATTGTAATCTTCTTCCTGTCTAATGATTACCGGTACCGGTAGCCTGTTCAGTGCACAATATAATTGTGTGTCAAACTTTACCTATGTAGTATGGAGTATAATTGAAAAATATGGGTTTTCTAGGGATCGCAACCCATTTTAAATCGCTATGGGTGGTTGCTCGTTATCAGGCACGTGTATCCTAAATTTAATCACTATAGGAAATCAAAAAGTTTGAGAAAACAAAATATAGTTCCTCTAGGGTTGTAACCCTTTTTAAAAAACCTATGGGTTATTGATTAAAAAAAATGTTTTTGTTTGAAAGCATATTTAATTTTTCTAGGAAAATAGTTAGTTGGGAAAATATCAACGAATTCTAGGAGTTGCAACCCTATTTAAATCGTTGTGGGTAGTTAAACTTCAAACAAAAACTGTTATTTCTCTGTTGAGAGTATAAGACAAGTGTGAGTCAAATTTCCGTTGTCTAGGTCATCGATAAGTTGGAAAACAAAATATAGTCCCATTAAGGGTGGAAACCTCATTTCAACTTTTATAGATGTTTGATATTTATAAAAATGGTTTCCCTTTGTTAGTTGAGTCATGTAGCATACGTGTGACAAATTCCAACTAAGTATAATATCGGGTTGCGGGAGAATTAGTAATAAGTGAAGCCTTTGCCTCTTGTATATAGAGATTTGTTGCATCTAATATAATTTGATCCCAATAACAGCAATTGTACTTTCACTCATATCAAGTGATATAGCGATGTGGGCCATGAATACGTAACGAGCACAATGATACACGGCAACTCTATATTCATGACGTCACGCTCCATCCAGCCTCGATTGCTCACCAATGTTAACACTGATCCCCAATAACAGCGTTTGTACTGTCACTCAGATTAAGTGATATAGCGATGTGGGCCATGAATACGTAACGAGCACAATGATACACGGCAGCTCTATATTCATGACGTCACGCTCCAGCCAGCCTCGATTGCTCACCAATGTTAACACTGATCCCCAATAACAGCGTTTGTACTGTCACTCAGATTAAGTGATATAGCGATGTGGGCCATGAATACGTAACGAGCACAATGATACACTGCAGCTCTATATTCATGACGTCACGCTCCATCCAGCCTCGATTGCTCACCAATGTTAACACTGATCCCCAATAACAGCGTTTGTACTGTCACTCAGATTAAGTGATATAGCGATGTGGGCCATGAATACGTAACGAGCACAATGATACACTGCAGCTCTATATTCATGACGTCACGCTCCATCCAGCCTCGATTGCTCACCAATGTTAACACTGATCCCCAATAACAGCGTTTGTACTGTCACTCAGATTAAGTGATATAGCGATGTGGGCCATGAATACGTAACGAGCACAATGATACACTGCAGCTCTATATTCATGACGTCACGCTCCATCCAGCCTCGATTGCTCACCAATGTTAACACTGATCCCCAATAACAGCGATTGTACTGTCACTCAGATTAAGTGATATAGCGATGTAGGTCATGAATACGTAACGAGCACAATGATACACTGCAGCTCTATATTCATGACGTCACGCTCCATCCAGCCTCGATTGCTCACCAATGTTAACACTGATCCCCAATAACAGCGATTGTACTGTCACTCAGATTAAGTGATATAGCGATGTAGGCCATGAATACGTAACGAGCACAATGATACACTGCAGCTCTATATTCATGACGTCACGCTCCATCCAGCCTCGATTGCTCACCAATAATAACACTGATCCCCAATAACAGCGATTGTACTGTCACTCAGATCAAGTGATATAGCGATGTGGGCCATGAATACGTAACGAGCACAATGATACACTGCAGCTCTATATTCATGACGTCACGCTCCATCCAGCCTCGATTGCTCACCAATTAATAACACTGATCCCCAATAACAGCGATTGTACTGTCACTCAGATTAAGTGATATAGCGATGTAGGCCATGAATACGTAACGAGCACAATGATACACTGCAGCTCTATATTCATGACGTCACGCTCCATCCAGCCTCGATTGCTCACCAATAATAACACTGATCCCCAATAACAGCGATTGTACTGTCACTCAGATTAAGTGATATAGCGATGTAGGCCATGAATACGTAACGAGCACAATGATACACTGCAGCTCTATATTCATGACGTCACGCTCCATCCAGCCTCGATTGCTCACCAATGTTAACACTGATCCCCAATAACAGCGATTGTACTGTCACTCAGATTAAGTGATATAGCGATGTAGGTCATGAATACGTAACGAGCACAATGATACACTGCAGCTCTATATTCATGACGTCACGCTCCATCCAGCCTCGATTGCTCACCAATGTTAACACTGATCCCCAATAACAGCGATTGTACTGTCACTCAGATTAAGTGATATAGCGATGTAGGCCATGAATACGTAACGAGCACAATGATACACTGCAGCTCTATATTCATGACGTCACGCTCCATCCAGCCTCGATTGCTCACCAATTTTAACACTGATCCCCAATAACAGCGATTGTACTGTCACTCAGATTAAGTGATATAGCGATGTAGGCCATGAATACGTAACGAGCACAATGATACACTGCAGCTCTCTATTCATGACGTCACGCTCCAGCCAGCCTCGATTGCTCACCAATGTTAACACTGATCCCCAATAACAGCGATTGTACTGTCACTCAGATTAAGTGATATAGCGATGTAGGCCATGAATACGTAACGAGCACAATGATACACTGCAGCTCTATATTCATGACGTCACGCTCCATCCAGCCTCGATTGCTCACCAATGTTAACACTGATCCCCAATAACAGCGTTTGTACTGTCACTCAGATCAAGTGATATAGCGATGTAGGTCATGAATACGTAACGAGCACAATGATACACTGCAGCTCTATATTCATGACGTCACGCTCCATCCAGCCTCGATTGCTCACCAATTTTAACACTGATCACCAATAACAGCGATTGTACTGTCACTCAGATTAAGTGATATAGCGATGTAGGCCATGAATACGTAACGAGCACAATGATACACTGCAGCTCTATATTCATGACGTCACGCTCCATCCAGCCTCGATTGCTCACCAATTTTAACACTGATCCCCAATAACAGCGATTGTACTGTCACTCACTCAGATTAAGTGATATAGCGATGTAGGTCATGAATACGTAACGAGCACAATGATACACTGCAGCTCTATATTCATGACGTCACGCTCCATCCAGCCTCGATTGCTCACCAATTTTAACACTGATCACCAATAACAGCGATTGTACTGTCACTCAGATCAAGTGATATAGCGATGTAGGTCATGAATACGTAACGAGCACAATGATACACTGCAGCTCTATATTCATGACGTCACGCTCCATCCAGCCTCGATTGCTCACCAATTTTAACACTGATCACCAATAACAGCGATTGTACTGTCACTCAGATTAAGTGATATAGCGATGTAGGCCATGAATACGTAACGAGCACAATGATACATTGCAGCTCTCTATTCGTGACGTCACGCTCCAGCCAGGCTCGATCTCAATTTTAACACTGATCACCAATAACAGCGATTGTACTGTCACTCAGATTAAGTGATATAGCGATGTAGGCCATGAATACGTAACGAGCACAATGATACACGGCAGCTTTATAATCATAAAGTCACGCTCCAGCCAGCCTCGATTGCTCACCAATGTTAACACTTGCCGCTCATTTTGATTAGTACTTTCCTCTATGAATGTAAGTGACTTGAAGATAATTCCTCATCAGTATATTTACAATATGCACATTTGAATGAAATGTATCTAATTATAAAAGTTACATAGATGGTGTCTGGAACCCTTCGTTCCAGCAACTACGTTTAAGTATTCATTTTAGAAAAAATAAAAGTAGAGTACTCAGCTTAATGGGTGAGTTTGTGAGTAGATAAAAAGATTAATATTGCATTTATTGTTACTCAGTAGTTTTGATTATTCTCAAATCAACACATTGATGCAATTTTCTTTGTTGAATAAATATCACAAGTTGCGTCATAATCGGGCTGTTCTCACTGCTACCTCATGTACCTTATCACTGTATACTGTGATATTGTTTGTAATCACCTAACTAAGTTCTCATACTACATTTCCACTGACCCGTAATCGTTGATAACTCCGTTAATATTGTACTAACTCAGTCCTGAATGGAGTACTATAAATTGAGTACCAACTCGACCTTGTACTGTATCGACTCCCCTTATTTTGATTGATCAGATTCTCGCACTGACCACTGGCTACTGAGGATTAACTTAGTAAGTAATTTAAATTTTAAATCATTCACTTACGAGAAACAAATAAAATTAAGTCGATAATGAATTCACACTCTCATACTGAAATATTCTCTTTTTTACTTTGGTCTAAGGATATTTCATTCTCTTCCTCAATCCATTAGAAATCATAATATTTTAAAAATGTATACTTCATTTACAGGATTAATTCACTAGAAGAGTTTTCTATAGTATACAAGAGTTCCTCAGAGAGTTTCCGATGTAATGCAGCAGATCCAATCGTTTTCTTAAATTTAGTTACTTAACATAGAATAGACTTAGATTTTACTGTTATTTTTTCTCGCTGTTTTCTAAACGTTTTGTTTTATAAGTGTAATGATGTAATTTTAATTAAGTTTAATAATGTTAAGTTTTATATTATTAATTGTTCATTTAATTATTGACTGATCTATATTGACATGCACACAAATTCTTATGTTCACCTGCGTAAAGAAAGATTCAATTCTATAAAGAATACCGGCCTCTCCTACAAAAAATCCGAAACTCCACATTTTGTAAAATCTAAAACTAACGATCCAATTTTGTTAAACCGTGAAGGTAACGATCAGTGATTGACGTTTTAACATTGTACAGCAGTCGAGCCTGGCTGGAGCGTGACGTCATGCATACAGAGCTGCAGTGTATCATTGTGCTCGTTACGTATTCATGGCCCACATCGTTATATCATTTAGTCAGAAGGAAAGGTCGAAACGCTGTTATTAAGGACCAAAATATGTATTTAGCTATGGGTGACTTCATTATCGAGAAATGCGATTAGTGTACAGGAAATGCACATTTTCTTGATGATGTAAAAGACAAAAAATAAACTGCAGCTAAAACTTGATGGATTGAGAGTTAATATTTTCAAAAATAAAGTTTTTTTATCGGGTCTCAAAATTTCAAATATTTTTCATCATAGTACAAGGTAGAAGTATGTTATCCCATGTGTTACTTAAGAGGCTTCTTTGAGGTTATTCATTTCATTAGGCTACACATGTGTTACAATGCCACATGTAGGAGTATGTTACCCCATGTGTTACTTAAGAGGCGTCTTTGAGGTTATTAATTTCATTAGGCTACACATGTGTTACAATGCCACATGTAGAAGTATGTTACCCCATGTGTTACTTAAGAGGCGTCTTTGAGGTTATTCATTTCATTAGGCTACACATGTGTTACAATGCCACATGTAGGAGTATGTTACCCCATGTGTTACTTAAGAGGCTTCTTTGAGGTTATTCATTTCATTAGGCTACACATGTGTTACAATGCCACATGTAGGAGTATGTTACCCCATGTGTTACTTAAGAGGCGTCTTTGAGGTTATTCATTTCATTAGGCTACACATGTGTTACAATGCCACATGTAGGAGTATGTTACCCATGTGTTACTTAAGAGGCTTCTTTGAGGTTATTCATTTCATTAGGCTACACATGTGTTACAATGCCACATGTAGGAGTATGTTACCCCATGTGTTACTTAAGAGGCTTCTTTGAGGTTATTCATTTCATTAGGCTACACGTGTGTTACAATGCCACATGTAGGAAGTATGTTACCCATGTGTTACTTAAGAGGCGTCTTTGAGGTTATTCATTTCATTAGGCTACACATGTGTTACAATGCCACATGTAGGAGTATGTTACCCCATGTGTTACTTAAGAGGCTTCTTTGAGGTTATTCATTTCATTAGGCTACACATGTGTTACAATGCCACATGTAGAAGTATGTTACCCCATGTGTTACTTAAGAGGCGTCTTTGAGGTTATTAATTTCATTAGGCTACACATGTGTTACAATGCCACATGTAGGAGTATGTTACACCATGTGTTACTTAAGAGGCGTCTTTGAGGTTATTCATTTCATTAGGCTACACATGTGTTACAATGACACATGTAGGAGTATGTTACCCCATGTGTTACTTAAGAGGCTTCTTTGAGGTTATTCATTTCATTAGGCTACACATGTGTTACAATGCCACATGTAGGAGTATGTTACCCCATGTGTTACTTAAGAGGCTTCTTTGAGGTTATTCATTTCATTAGGCTACACATGTGTTACAATGCCACATGTAGGAGTATGTTACCCCATGTGTTACTTAAGAGGCTTCTTTGAGGTTATTCATTTCATTAGGCTACACATGTGTTACAATGCCACATGTAGGAGTATGTTACCCCATGTGTTACTTAAGAGGCTTCTTTGAGGTTATTCATTTCATTAGGCTACACATGTGTTACAATGCCACATGTAGGAGTATGTTACCCCATGTGTTACTTAAGAGGCTTCTTTGAGGTTATTCATTTCATTAGGCTACACGTGTGTTACAATGCCACATGTTGGAGTATGTTACCCAATGTGTTACTTAAGAGGCTTCTTTGAGGTTATTCATTTCATTAGGCTACACGTGTGTTACAATGCCACATGTAGAAGTATGTTACCCCATGTGTTACTTAAGAGGCTTCTTTGAGGTTATTCATTTTATTAGGCTACATATGCTTTACAATGGCACATGGTTAAATGCCCTGCGATTGTAATCAGTTCATTTACAAATCTATTTACTCTGCTATATTCCCGTTGACATCAAGATTATACATGTGATCAATTTTAAAATATTCACTAACACTTAGCCGAAAAATATGAAGTACTTACGAGTCAATATAAATGAAGTAAGTTATTATATTGTGCTGGATTCTCGAGAGGCCACTAACAAATTAACTTCTAACATTTATTAATTTTCATTTACTCACCAATATTGAATTGTGAATTTGTTTTGTATGTATTTGAAAATTACATTATTGTAAATCTTACGATTGCCATGTACATAAATCTATTGTAATTCCATTGAGTGAATTTAGATTTCTGCATTGAATGACGGAGCTCATAGTTATAGATATGCAGCAAAAGAATCTTACTATCTTCGAATAATTGAACTCATCATTCTTCAGTATGATTTTATTGACTTCCATCACACACAAAACTTCATATTCATTGAGTGATCATGTTCTAAATTTTAATAAAACAATATTTAACATATGCAAATCGGCACTTTAGAGCTTTAACATTTCTTATTATTATTAATTAAATAATAAGTACCATAATTGTGAAATTATTAATAAGATTTTAAAAATCTAGTTTTTAAATCTTTTAAATTGTACTGTGTACTGTGAATGCCATTAACCATACTCGTAAATTGTCACCACATTCATGAATTCATGTCTAGAGGTTTGTTCTGAGCAAATGGTCAAGTTTTTAGGCCTAATTGTCGATAGGAATCTTAGCTTCTCCTTTCATGTAAATCATGTCGCACGTAAAGTCTGTGCTGGTATTTTTGTTCTTCGTAGACTTTCATCTTTCACTGGCACCGATGTGCTTCTAACTTCATATTTTGCATTAGTTTATCCCTACCTTTCATACGCTGTTGAAATTTGGGGTTTGAAAATTGCAGAACAAACCATGTCTTTCTTTTGCAGAAGAAAGCGGTGAGAGCTATTGCTGGCATCCGTCAATCAGAATCCTGCAAATCACACTTTAAGAACTTCAATCTGCTTACTTTTCCAAGTATATATATTTACCACACATTGGTCTTTTTTAAGCAAAACCAGGGCATTTTCGAGTCACTAATTCCGCAGTCCGGACACTGTCTCAGGAATAGCAACAAATTAAATATTCCCCCCCATGCAACCTCTTTTTTCAAACATCACTGTTTTTATAATGCCGTAATTTTTTATAATTCTCTTCCTGTGGACCTAAAGAATGTAAATGATATAATGGTCTTTAAGAGAACACTCAAGGCTTTTTTAATAGAAAAATGTTTCTACACCATCAGTGAATTTATTGGAAATAAATAGTCTGTATGATGTAAAATTAATTAGTTTTAATAATTGATTAATTATAATATATAAATATTAATAATTGATTAATAATAATTTTATAGATACAAAACTGTACATGTGTTTTTTTTAATATTTATGACGCAATCCAATGCATGTTACATGTCTGATGGAAATAAAGGATATTTGATTTGATTTGATTTGATTTGATTTGAATGTCAGATACCAACAAAAATATAGAATGCAATTTCAATTAAATGTTTCTCAAGTGATACAGTGACTATTATCAAACATTTTAATAAGAAAGGGAATGTTAGATATTCGCAAAGTGACAGGAGAAAGGAAAGTTATCGCTGCAAAGTAAGCAGCGCAGTGCAGCTGTTGGTAACTTCATTGATAGATCCGCGGTCCTCAGGTGGTCACTACACAACCTGCTCGCTGACCTCACTCTCACTCTAGCACAACGGTACTCTTCTGGCCAGTAGTCGGCAGCATTCCGTCTTCCGTCTCATATATCTACTGACGTAGCAGAGCTTGTGATGCAGTAGCAAGTCATTGGTAGATCCCGCGGTCTTCAGATGGTCACCACACAACCTGCTCGCTGACCTCTCTCTCACTCTAGCACAACGTTACTCTTCTGGCCAGTAGTCGGCAGCATTCCGTCTCCGTCTCATATATATACTGACGTAGCAGAGCTTGTGATACAGTAGCAAGTCATTGATAGATCCGCGGTCTTCTGATGGTCACTACACAACCTGCTCGCTGACCTCTCTTACTCTAGCACAACAGTACTCTTCTGGCCAGTAGTCGGCAGCATTCCGTCTTCCGTCTCATATATCTACTGACGTAGCAGAGCTTGTGATACAGTAGCAAGTCATTGGTAGATCCCGCGGTCTTCAGATGGTCACTACACAACCTGCTCGCTGACCTCTCTCTCACTCTAGCACAACGGTACTCTTCTGGCCAGTAATCGGCAGCATTCCGTCTCCATCTTATGTATCTACTGACATAGCATAGCTTGTGATACAGTAGCATGTCATTGATGGATCCAGCTGTCATCAGATCTGCATAACTTGCCGTATGACCTCTCTCACTCTGTGACATGCTTTGTTAAGGAGTGCTCAGGCAAGATGCATATTTTAATATTGCAGTACATAACATTTTATTTAGTGTGATTGTTATGTTACTAGTTTACTTCTTAATTGTTATAAAGGTAATAAACCGATCCTTGTCCTCTTCAGTAATTTTGATGTTTGTATTTACGTTAACTAACCAAGTTAACATTACTATTTCTTGATACTTCTTTCATTACCCTCTACTTTGTATTAAGCAAATAAATTATGTATCATTTGAGGTCCTCTTTTGCAGGATACCTACTTTTTACGACAGGCACGGTTAGGTTAGTTCAAACTTGGACAAAAATATCTTACAGAAATATTCTTGGTAATTCTGGTAATATTGCCAATAGTGATAAGATATATAAGATGAGTAGTGATCAATTCGTCTACTCATCTTATATATATAAAGTTGGCCTCTCCAAGCCATATTTGAGAAAACTTCTATAATTATCTTACCTACTCTACTTTGGATAGTTCCTATAAATTACTAAACTATAATTTAAGTAAAAATGAAATATAGGTTAATTATCTAAAACCATTTGTACTAATAGAGGAATTATTCAGAACAATATACCAATAGATGCTGAAAATAATAATAACAAGAAGAAAACAAGAAATCAATAACACTTAACGTATCACTGAATGATGGCAAATGTCCGAAAAAATCCTGTTTCCTTCACAATCCTTCCATTGTCATAAACAAACTTCAAACAAAGAAAAGAAAACAAGAGCATAAATATTTCAGTAGAATTACTTACTACGACACGCTTGTCTTAAATCTTAATATGTGAATACTATATCAAATTTCTTAAAATTAAAATGTTTCGCTTGTCTGATATATTATAGGTTTTGTACTTTATTTTAATCGTACAACGTGTAACGGATCGTTTTAAAATTTTCTAGTAATTTATGATAATTTTAAATAAAATTCCAATTTAAATTTAGGAAAAAATCTAAATGTTACCTGTATGATAATTGGCAACCCACTATATTATTGAACTTGTGGTATTAACATAATGCTAACAAGTATAAACATATTTCAAATAATGCAATATTTTCAATAACATCGAACAGCCCACAACGTATGAATCTAACCAGTGAAATGAATAAAATTTAATTAAATATTATTAATTATTCTGAAACAAATTCCGATGTTATGAGATGCACTGTAAGCTCACCGGTTTCTATTAAACGCCTGGTTAATTAACTCTCCTGGAAACCACAGGAGATTCCTTACTTTTTCAGTAAATCCTGAAGGTGTTTTACATTCTTTGTTAATTAATTAGTCTTGTAACTAAGAAGCTTTGAGGTTTAAGGATAAATAGTGGTCTGCAAAGGGAGAGGAGTGTTCCAAATGTAATTAGGTCTTAGAGCTTCCTTTTCCAACGGAAATTCCTGTAATTAATTATGCTTGTTATTTACTAGAAAGATTTGGATTGCCTAACGTTGCTTTCATTATATGTTCAGTTTATTCAAGAGTTATTAATTGTAAAGCATGTTAAGTTAAGAAAAGAAAAAAGGCAAACTTTTGTTTGTACAATAATACTAAAAATATACAATTTTTGAGCATTAAAAATTAATTAAACAACGTAAATTATGAAAAAATGTTTTTAAATATTTTTAATTTGAGGAAGTTTGCAGGGTTTAAACTAAAAAATACTAAATTTAAATTTAACTGTACTGATAAGATATTGTTATTTCATAAAAACCCAAGGTTTAAACAGTTTTACTTTATTATAGTACAGAAGCCCGGAGTGAATTTGCATTGCAACTTGACTTTTATTTTTTCGTTGCTGTGTTGGTAGATGTTTTAAAGTAGATACGTCTTACAAGCTTTAAAACTCGGTTAAATCGGTTTGATATCATTAAACTAAAGAAGTATTTAGATTAAAATATCATCTTTTTCAATACAAATAACGGATTTGGATCTGGATGAGTAAAACCTATAACAGGAGCCATATGTAAAACAATGAGAACAAATGATATAGAATATTATTCTTGGGTTAGACCCCATAAGAACAAGTGAAAGTTCTGAAAGTACACCTTCACAGCCCTTTTTCTGTTCGTAGATATATGGAATATCTCATTTAACACATATACTAGTTCATGTGTAAAACTTTTTTATATTTCTTGTTAGAATTATACTTTTTAAGTATTAAAAGGATGAAGTAAAAAAAATAAACCTGTTTTCTGCATACCATGTATAAATAATTAAAATCCCAAAAAGCTCTTGTATGTGTATTAATTATATTTTAAAAATAAACCAACTTCTGTAACTGTACGACGAAAATAAGGGAGTTAAAGTGTATAAAGTTGAATATTTTCGTTACAAAGTAAAATCAAGAATGCCGCCAGTACAGATTCTTTGCGAAAATTGTGCAATTTAAAAGTTCATATATTGTAATATTGGACGAAATTATATTATAGTTGACTAACGGACAGGCCTCAAAATCCAACGCAGAGTTTTTCCTAAAATTATAGAATAAAATATTGCTGGTTAAAAATTGTTTTGTATGGTTATTTTTTTAAATAACCTTGGCTTCGGAAATGAACTCCTATTTGTTGTAATAAAAGAAAGAACTTTAATATTTTGGCTGTGGACTTATAAATGACGATAAAAACGTAAATTAACCAAACCACAAGAAAACACTATGATATGAAATGGATGGCCTTTTCAGTTAGTTAAACACAAGTGATGAATTACCTTTGTCGTATCTGTTTTAAAATTGTAAATATAAAAATTGACGTTTAATCCACAATATGGATTTTATTATAGAGCCAAAAGACCAAGGTATGCCAAAAACTTAAATAGTGTATTCATGTTTAGCCAAAAACATCCTTCATTCAATAAAAGAACAGTTGAAGGGAACTAAAATTAAGGTTTTTGTTATAAAATAAAATTATTGTGTTAACACGTGATAGTTACAATAAACGATATTATGATAAATGTACGTAGGTAGCGTAATAAGATTATTTCATGCTATAAAGCTAATTTTAAACTACGAACTTGACGTCATTTTATCAATGAAAGTATTACTTCTTTGTCACTAAAGAATCTCATTATTCCCCATCTCATCCGTGACTGGGATCTCATTGAAAATGTGTTACAAAAGCACACATCAGCGGTTACGTAACATTCAATCTTGTGTGATTCGGTGGTCCATGTTGTACAATGGCGTGGAGACTTTCCTCTGCATGAACCGGCAATCTGTCCGTCAATGTCTGCGCCCATCACCGTCAAGTGACGGTAGACGGCCTCATCGCTGGCCCACCAGGAAGTATGCTGCTACATCGTCACAGCTATACTCTACTGTCTATTGATATCTGTAGTTTTGGTCAACAATAAAGAACTGAGAATGATCAGTATACTGTATTTGTTTGCATTTAAAAATTGTACCGAATGGACGAACCACGTAGGGTTAGAAATCTCTGAGGTTGCAGTAATAAATACTTGATTTTAAAAGTTTACTTATAAGTTTAATTGTGATGAATAAAACTCCCAAGTACCACTTTAAGATGGTAAAATAAAATAATGCCTTAGGCCTACCACGTTGGTGGCAAAATAGAGGAATAATGAACTAAAATGATATATTAGGGGGTTGGTTCCAATGTTCTTTGGAATTTTGCATACCAACTTAATCATTTCATAAAACATTGAAATTGAATTCACTTAACGTCGATTCCAACACCGCGGCGTCAGCATCTTGGCTCGACATTGCAGCTGTAGTCACAACAAGGAATAGTAAGAATTATAGTTGAAGAAGAATTATTCTTCTCGAAGTTGAATAAGAAGTTGAACAAGAACTTGGTCAAGAAGTTGTTGATCTCAAAGTACTTAGTACTTGGTCTCGTCTAAAACCAAATCACGACAGTATTAGACATTTATCGAGTCAACTTATAATCACGACAACGTGATCTCGTCAGAAGAACCCACTACAACTGTATCTGTATTAATCTAGCAAATATAAAACATCATCATAGGTAAGTTAATTTAATATTTACAAATTTACTTTATATTACATTCAAAATAGATTTCTCGCATGAAAAGGCAAATTTGTAATACCCGCGAGGAGTTGCTCTGCAGCAAGTAGTTGGGTAATACATGACTCAACTAAATAACGGTACAAAATATACAATAAAATACTCTATTTAGCATTGTGATTTTGTCTCTCTCGGTTTCACTCAACTTCAAAATTACTCAACTTTTAGAGTGTTAACTACTGTTTTCACATTTTGGTGTGAACTGTAACAGAACTTATGGAAATAACCAAAGTTTTGTACTTCGTTTGTTGAGTATCGGTTTTAAACTTGTCTAAAAAATAAATGCTTTGTCAATTCAACTACAAGTAGTAGAAAATAACAATGGAAAATGCATTTCACTGCATTTCAATCGATATTAAATTACAAGCCACCACCCAATGACACATTTTTTCCTCCTAACGTTTTTATTAATGATCACATGAACGGTAAAAATTTTAAATGGTCCCTTTACTTTAAAAAAGAGTTAGATACACATTTTAATACAAGGAGCCAAAGTATTTATATCGAAACCTACAGAAGTATTTTTATTTTTTTATATTTTTAGCTAATATATTTTTGGTTGAGCGTTAGCGAAGACTATAACTTGAGGGCTGAAACTATGTAATTTCTGTTTGTGTGTGTCTGTTCACACGACATCTAGAGAACGACATGTTTTATTGATTTGAAATTCTGAGTGCAGCTTCACTTTTGTTTATGTAACATCAAGTTCGATGATGGCGCATGCCACTTCATGGAATTTGGCTGAGCGTTAGCGAAATTAGCACCATAACGAGTAACCGCCATGGCAATAAAGAATTCGCAGAATAAATACATTTGTAAAAAAACTAAGCAAAATCATATAATTTTATAAATGTAACATAGTTATATACTAAAATATGTGGTCTGGCACTCCTTCACTGTAGGACGTAGCTACCAGTGGCATTCGATACTCGATATCTGCGTAGTTCGGATCGTGCTGAATGCAAGTAGTTGAAACAATATACGCCTATACACTACATCTTACGACGCCGTGCCACAAGCTGTCGCTACTTCTTCTACTTCCAAATTCCAAATGTCTTGTAATTTCAGTTGTCTCGGAATCTTAGATTTTTTAAAACATATGAATTTACATATTTTACTGAGAAATAAATTAATAAAATCGACTAAAAAGTATTTATTGTTTTATAGCGTTCGTTTATAAGTTGTAGAGTAACTAATAAATAACGTTATGAGTAATTCAAATCTTTCAATTAAAAATATTCAATCAAACCAGAAGAATGTATACCAAACATAAGAGTTTAGATTGCACCTTGGCAGTCGTGATGGGTTTTTAATTTATGTAATTTGTATTAATTAATTAATTTTTTTTAAGGAGAGACCGATCCCCTTTTAAGCCTTATTCTGTCCGTCTTCATGGGCCACTGGCCTGTGCGAGGATCTTATCAAACAGAATAAGGGGGAGAGTCGATACAGTACAAGGTCAATGGTAACTTGATAAAAAGTGCAATAGTCACAGGATTTGAACCTGCGCTATCTCTAACTCAGACCCAAAGTTCAACGACTTAGACCGCTCGGCCATCGGCACTCCCTTACTATGCCTACAAATAACAGTTGATTCAATTGCGAACGTTAAGTTCAGCTCCTTTTCACCATCCGCTTTGTACAACGTCTGAAATCTGACGCTGTCACAAACTTGACTCCTGGAATCTGGAGTCATGTCCGTTCGAAGAAATCCAACCAGACCGAATAGTAGAGTACCTTGCGAATACTAGTCTACTTAATACTTGCCACGAATTTAGCATTCAAAACGTACTCTCGGCAAGACGATTGATTCTCTCGTGCAGCATTTTTTACTTCTCACAGTTAACCCAGGTTCCAACAAACTTTGGTATTTTTATTTTGCCAATGCCAGATATTAATAATTATTATTATTGGAAATCTTCCACATTTGGTGCGTAGGTGGTCTATAAATTAATAAGTTACAGAAACTGTGTTGCTATACTATACTGATTTATAAAACTGGTCAGAAGTCGAAGAGAATTGATTGACTGGTTATTCATTCGTGTAGGCTGCTTCGTGGGTTGGACAGAACAGTCGGCCGATGTGTGTTATTTAAGTCATCCTTCACTGGGTTCACGGTGGGATGACTCAATCTACCAACACCATGTTAACAAGTACCTCTTCACCAAAGGGATATTGTTAGTGATAAGGAAAAGGACACTTTTATAAATAAACGCATTCCACAAATGTACACAATCATTAATTAAATTTGCCTGACGTTGAACGATTGTGACTTAAATAATTATACTATGAATTAAATATTCAGCACACGAAGTTATGTTGCAATGTCCTGATAAGAACAAAAAAAGGACTGTTCTTAAAAGAACTACAAATGTGATGTCCCGCCTATACCTGTGGGATGTCTTAAGTAATGCGTTGGGATTTCCAAACTCAATAGAAATTTCAAAACCTTTAAATTCAAAATATATTTTGATCAACAACATACATGAACATTGTTTAAAAAAACGTAGTAATTAGAAACTTTAAATGGCTCAGTCTTGAAAACGTATGAGATATAGAAAAATGTGGAAGTATAAACTTAACCATTTGGGTGTATTATTTTAAGTGTTTGCGAGAAACGGTAGTAGCTCATTTTATTTCCTCTTGTACACGCACACGCACACGCACACGCGCACGCGAACGCGTGCGAACGCACGCACGCGCACACACACACACACACACACACACACACACAAGGATTGGTAAGTTAGTGGTGACATAAATTAAATTTTATACAAAAGAGGTATAAATAAGTTTTTAAGGTTTCATTATGGTTTAGGCTTTGAATGAGAGATTTATAACGGGTAAGTGAGAACTACAGACTTTTTATAAATAGTTATTATTTTGAAATTAATCATAGTAGCCCACGTATACACTATTATATGATTTTAAAATACGACCTCTATATTTATTAAAAAAAATCATGAATCTAGTTTATTGTAATGGAAGAAGTATTTTTTACAGCCATTTGCCATCGTTTATGAATGGAAGAAATAAGTAAACCTACGTTTCGGGATCTACAATCTGACGTTATCCTCATGTGGATAAAAAACAAATCATCGCGCTTTTGGCGAGTCACGCTCCAGTATCTTCTAGGACATATAAGATGGGAAGTAGGAACAGATTTTTCTTTGTATCCAATAAACGTTAAAAGCCGGTATTACTGGCAGCCATCTTCATTGTAGCACCATAATAACAATGTTAAACCTTTCACAATTTTACGACCTTATGTCTTAGAATGATAAAACGTTTCTCATCTAATAATCAATACCAATCTATACGCATTTTAGTTGCTTTGATATTTTTATAGGTTGTTCAGAAAAAAATCTCAATCTTTTTCTTATCTGTAATTTGAATATTCAATAACTTAACAATTAAAAATATTATTGGATGCATATTAGTTATACAGGGTGTAAAAAAAGTCCCCGCACGGACTTAATAATTCCCGAACGATTATGTGTAGAGCCAAAAAAACTTAGTACATTGTTTCTGCACCTATACATATACTTTTAGAAGTAACTACTATTTTTTTGTCAAATCGGGGGATGGTCTGTTAGGAGTCAGAAGAAAATCTTAAATAAAAGCACAGGTCAAATAGTACATCAAATTAAAGGTCTATATTAGTAGAGTACAATGCCGCAAATCCGATCTCAAAGGGTTCACTCTGTAAAAAATTACGTTGGTTTAAAGTTCGAAACATTTACAATGTAAGTTCTGTACTGGGTGGTTTAATATTATTGTCTTGGCTGAAGTTGTGAAAGTTAAACATAGTAAATGAATACTGTACTAAAGAAATAGTCTTAAGGTAGTTACTGACTCTTCACAGCCAAAGGAGAATGTGGGGTGGAAATGTAACGTAAGCATAGCTCAAGATGTACATTTTTTTAATTGTTAGACCATCCTCCATTGTATATGAAAAGGTAATACCTACTGTAAAAACTAAGTCCAGTATTCATTTACTAAGTTTAACTTTCACAACATGAGCCAAGACAAGGATATTAAACCAGCTAGACCAGGATCTACATTATAAATGTTCAAAACTTAAACCAGTGTAATTTTTTAAAGAGTGAACCTTTCCAGGTCGAATTTGCGGCATTTTACTCTACTAATATAGATCTTTAATTTGATCTACTACTCGACCTATACTCTCATTTAAGATATTCTTCTGATTCCTTGCGGGTCATCTCCCTGACAAGAACAAAAATGGTAGTTACTTCAAAAAGTAGATTTATAGGTGCAGTGATGTAACAAGTTTTATTGCTTTACCTGTAATCATTCGGGAATTATCAAGCCCGTGCGGGACTTTTTATACCCTGTATTTTTAAATGACACATTTTCCACGATATAAGGGCCTACAAGTTCAAGAGCTTTAACATTGTTACTACGGGCAATTAATATTGTGCGTTTCGCTATAAAAAGGGCGCTGAGAGAGGAAAAATAAGCAAGAGCAAGCATTTTTGTGCTGGAATATATGCAATTAAAGTATTGTAATGCTGACACTGGAGATAAAGTAATCGTCTGGTAATTGCACGAAACGAGGGTCGAGTTCCTAACCTTGACATATACCGTTTCATCGTGCAAGCGCAAGGTGCAATCCCTGAATTATTGATTTGTCGCTTCTACTTCTAATGAAGTCTATTAAAAATTTTGATTATAGGTTATATATTAGTCAAAGAGTAACCAAGCCACCTTCGAGTCTTGTGGTTCGCATATTTAAAAGTCTTGAAGTCCACACCTTGAACTTCTATCCTTGTTGCAGATTTGTTTTGACATTTATTATTTATAAATCGTTTCTCCAGTTTCCCTTTTACTGGTTAGATAAAGCAGCCGGTGCTTTTTTCGATTTACGGTGTGTGCCGAAAATGAGGTCAAGGCCGAAAGAGGACAACGGTGGTAGCTCTTCTCATCAGTCGATTAGTTCCTAATAATAATTATTATGTCAGGTTGTATAAAGTTATATAATCAGGAAAATCTAGGTAATTTAGCAATAACATTGCACTAAGCCGGTACTTAGTTTAAGCCAAGGAAAAACGGTAAGGGATGCAATCGAGTAAATTACTGCTGGGTATAGTACGATAAGCGGGCCCGGTTTTTTATAGATTAGTACAATCATCGATACTTAACATTAATTTATCGAATGCGCGTTTATAAATCATATCTACATATCAACCGGAAGTAGGAAAAACTCATAAATAATAATGAAATGATAACAACATAAAAACATGTATCAGTAGATATACTAAATATGCCTAATTATTTTCTCCTGTATAGCAATGATTAACAGTTTTCTAGAAGTTATTGAAATATTTTCTCTACAAAACCGTACTTCTCTTCTGCACAAATAATCACAGACATGATCTGCAAGCAGGTCGACTGATATGCAACTTTTTATACTTCGTCTCACGGTCCTCTACGAGCTTTCGACTGTTGGTTATTATCTATAAAAAATACGTTTACTATATGAAAAAGTGGTTAGAGTTGATACAAGTTAGTTATTGTTGAAAAATCAATATCGGTTAGTCATACCGAAAGTTATAATTAAGTAATATCGTTTGCCAATATTTATATAAAAAACCGGGTGCGCTTATCGTATCCTACCCTTATAGCTACATATATTTGGCTCGTTTTTATTGTTATTTAATAATTAAATTAAGATTTTAGCATTAATAATTAATTTTAATGTTATATTTAATGTTTAATGTTACCTCTAAGCTGGATATAACTGGCCACTTACAATTAGGATATTTTATAATTTGTTACAATCTTCTATCATATTGTAATGGTGTAGCTCAGCTAGTAAAGCAGGCTGCACGAAAACAGTCCAATAGCAGCCGGTGCGCTTCAATTCCCCTCCCTATACCCCGCGCGCAACACTGTTCCTAGTTTTGGTGTGTATGTAAAATGTCTCATTTGTCTCAATATTTGGTGCGATAAACAACATCTTCCAATTCACCTTCCTCTTGTGCAGTTTCTGGCTGTCACTGACTTGACTCCTGGAATCTGGAGTCACGTTGATCGAGATCCAAGAAAAGTCGGCGAAGGTCATTGTTCCGCCACAGGTGCACAATTGAGTGCACTGCGATGTTTATACACGATCTCTAAGCACGGTGAAGCAACCGGGTTTTCAACATAAGACGTAGCTATGGGGGGAAGAGTTGATTCAAAGTAATCGTTGAGTTTATTGATTTTTAAGATTTCAGATGGTGCGCTAAGAGGAGAGTGAATTGGAGCAAAACTAAACATTCACTTTGAATCAACCTTCCCCACCTAGTTACGTTATATGAAGTAAAAATCATTCCTCTTTCCATAAAAATACAAGTACATTTGATTTTATCCATATATTTTGAACATATATGTAAATAAATGAGACAGTTAATGTTACCATAGCTACGTCATAGCGAGAACACGTGGTCAGCTGCGAGATGGTAGCATAATCGCATCTAATTGGAATGTTTTCGTGCACGTTGTAATTCAGATAGTAAAAACAATAAAATTAACTGACCTGGGTTGTCTCTTAGGAAATTAGATCCTACTGGCATATCAGCAACAGAGTTTCCGTATAATTTTAAGGATAATAAGGTTTCGTATTTTTTCTTTTAAGGAAAGAAGCCACCGAGCGGAGCCTCAGCGGTAAATTTCTATTTGTGGTATTGGCGGCACTGCAAAACACTATAATAATCCATGCTCCCGGTCTTTCAGGTGCGTCTGGCATTCGTTAAGTTTTATTTGTGAAGCCAGCGTCACGACAACCATGAGGAACAAACCACGTGACCGCTTGATGCACAAAAGAGATCCTGGTGGCAACCAGGATGTGACACAACCGTTGTCTTCTCCTCGTAACTCTAAGACTTACACAACATCAACGATCGTCACGTCCCACAATGGCGCACAATATTTACAGCCTCGTCTCATCTCGGCAGAAGAGAAACCGTGACCTTTGAACGACCTTTAGCGTCCTTCCAGGCGACAATGAACAAAACAAATGCTCACCGCTCGTGAGGTCAGAGATTACCGAGATAAAACGGTCATGTAGTAAGAATTGTTTTTTCAACGTGTTAAAAGTAATTTATATTCCAAATAAAGGTTTAAAATAACATACGATCCATAGAGTCTGCGGGAGTGTATTGTTATATAGTTATATGTTTATGATCGAATTCTTGAGTCCTAGAATGATTCTTCTTTAAGGACTTCTTTGATTAACTCTTCCTTTTTGTGACTGCAGCTGCAATGTCGAGCCAAGATGCTGACACCGCGGTGTGTGAGTCGACATGAACGTAAAGGGAAGTGATTTTAAAGTTTTATTAAGTGAATAAGTTAGTAGGCAAAATTTCAAAGAACATTGGAACAACGAGGCTACCCCCCTCATTTTAGTAATATATTACTCTATTTTGGTAGCAACGTGGCAAATCATATGTTTATGTTATTTTTATCTAAAAGTGGTGCTTGTAGGTTTTATTACCTATAATTAAACTTATAAGTAAACTTTGCAATACCGAGTATTTATTACTACGATCTCAGAGATCTCCAACCCCATGTGTTTCGTCCATTTGGTACAAATGATTGGACCAGGCGTATGCCGGGAAATTCGTAAAATATATCTCAGAATGGTAAAAATCATTAAATTTATTTATTAAATTATATGAAATACATTTTATACAGTCATTTTTACAACCATGTGTAGTATAATAATAGTACTTACTCACCCACATTATTTACTCTTTTTCGACATTCCGAGCGCTGGAATTCAAGTCTCCTCATGTTTTCTTACAAAGGTCCTTTTCCCAGGGTGGCTAACAGACAGATTATTATTTAGAAAAGCTGTTATTTAATAATTAATTTAATTCAAGTTAGTGTCATTTCTGCTCAGTCAGAGTCAGAATCAGAGTTTAATGACTTTCTTCAATTTCAAGGCAAGATGAAATCAAGTTATTTTATTCTGTGTTAAAAGTTCGTTAAGACTCCCCTTCTTTGATATAACACGTATCTTATTGCAAGTTTAAAGATTAATAACGAGTTATTTAAAGACTCTGCAATTGTATGAATCAGAATTTTCCTTTTTTTACGTGTTTTTTTATGAAGAAAAAGTTTTAGGCGCCCTTAAGAAAATTAGTTCAGTTTAATGGAATCCATGCTCGCACACATAGATGTGGTGTACCTATGTGAGGAAATAGTTCAATACATATTTAGAGTGCTAATTAATACATGACTATTAAATTACAAAATTATGAATAGTATAAAATTAATGGAATACTGTGCTTCTACGTTACGTCTGTTTGTGTAATGCGGATGGACATCAAGGATTTGATTTTTCTTTACTGATCTTGACCAATTAAAAATAATAATTTAAATTTTCGGGATCTTTTTTGAATCTGATGAAATATTGATCTATTAAACATTATTACCACAGTAGTTTCTTCCTGAATGTTGGTTGTTTGGCTAAACATTCATACCTTCACAGTAGCCTAAGGGCTTTCTCCCTAATCGATACGTCACGGGTTTGATTCCTGGAGATGTCAATAAAAATTTGGAAGTTGGAATTGGACGAATGTTCCTTGGAAAAGTTTGGTGCACTCATTAAAAGAATACAATTGGTGTTGAAAAGTCCCCTTAAGATTGCATAATATGTTAGCACATACCATAATCGGGGTGCGTTGCTTGATAGAGTAGTAGATTATAGCAATCTCAAAACTCTCCATTAGTAAAAGAGTTCTTCTTTATCCAGGACGGTTTGACATGGTAAATAAGAATCAAATCTGCCATTCAGAGATCGAAACTGCTCTTGCCATAACTCATCAACCCTTTCACGCAAAAGAGAATCTGCCGGTGACCTCCTTTCCCTCGCATTGTGAGAAGCTGCTAATTTATTTCCGAGACCAGCAGCGCTAGCGCCGCTCTCCGCCTTCACCAGTAACAGGAGTTTCGAGTCATATTTCACGAACTGTTGCTCAACAGCTACCAGACCCAAGGTAGTCTTCTTGCTCGCTTCGGTCTGCAGTGATTGTGGATCACATCTGATCCTCTGTGAGCATCCCAACCACCATCCGTTCACTCTTGTCAGTCGTCTACAGAGAGGACACAAACTTCTTGTAAGACGAAATTGTCTTATGATATCACCAGTCACTTCAATTTTAAGAAAAGAGTCTTTGGTTTGAAATATCTCTTCCAGCACAGCCAGAACAGAAGATTCATTATGCAGCTATGGATGCAATGTGGTTGAGACATCTCTTTAATGGGTTGTTTGTTATATGTACTATAACTCTTGTAAAACAATTTTGGATATGAGAAGACTATTATTTTATAAATGAATTTGTGTCAATCGAAAGCTTTGACACTTTACACTCAATGTAGCTATGGTGGGAAGTGTCGACTCAGTACGAATGTTGAGTGTAGCTCCAGTTCACCTTCCTCAGCAAAGTCTGGTATCTGACGCTGTCTCATACTTGACTACTGGAATGTGTAGTCACGTTTATCCGAAGAGGTCCAAAAAGAGATCAAAACGAACGCTAAGTTTAAAGTTCGTGTAAGGAACGTCGTAGTGTACTCAATAGTGCAACTGGTAAGACAAATCAGAATACCACTTCACCTATTTATTGGTGTCTCTGATGTAGAAACGATGTAAATGCTTCGTTTTGAGCTTCTTCGTCACCGACTTTCCCTTGATCTCTTCAGACGAGATGACTCCAGATTCCAGGAGTCAGGTCTGAGACAGCGTCAGATACCAGAAGCTGCAATAAAAGACAGGTAAACTGGTGCTAAACTCAAAATTCAATATTATTACGTGTTATTTCGCTATACACTATATTTTTATATATTGTATCCTGGGTGTCTCTGATTTCGAAACGATTTAAATTGTTCGTTTTGAGCTTCTTCGTCGTCGACATCTTTTATCTGTTTAGACGAACATGACTACAGATTCCAGGATTTAATTCTCAGACAGCGTTAGATTCTAGACGCTGCACTAAGAGTTTATAAGAGTTTCCTCTTAGTGCAATTCTATGGAATTAGTGAACTGAGACAATCTCTTACACTGAAGACATACCTTTGGTGAAGTTAAAATCCAAATTAGTGATCTGCCTACTTACAAACAACCGTTTGCTGAAACACGTGTTGCTTAGGTAATAATTTTCGATCTAATAATTAAAAATTGGGATTTCCAAAGTCTTATACCAACCCTTTGGAAAGATGTTTCTTGGTTATAAGAAGCAAAATTCATATAACTATGGTTGGATTTTTATCATTAAGCTTCTCTCTGCTTCGAATTCCTTTAACTTTAATACAAGTATGCCAAATTACACAAAAAATTCAATAGGCATTCATCTTGTATACTTTTTAAATGTTTAAGTTTCCACTATCTTCTAACACTGACATCCCTTATCAGAAAGCAAACACATTAACATAATTAATTTGTAAGTCTCTAAACTTACTCCCAACATAGAGCATCATAAGCTAAGTATAAGCGAAAATATATACGTATTTTCATTACTTTTAATAATTAAACTGAACATCGTATATTCTGAAATAATGTAGGTAATATTTTACTCAAACACGTAATTAAAATGGGCCCTTACTGAAAATTTTAATTAAATGGATTTGGCTTATTAAATACAGTCATATCAGATTAGGTTGGACTTAGGAACAGTATTTATCCATTTTTGCTGCTATTGAATAATTCTCAAAACATTATTTTTGTTCTCTTATGTTAATAGTAAGTATACAAAAAATAAGGAAAAATTATATATTTATTTAAATCTATCAAAGATACGAACAAATATAAACTACTGCCATTTTTAAAACTCCCATTGAATGAGGCTGACCTATGATATGAGTAAGAACTATTCATTCCCATACTGAGTTCGATATGTCAAACTTTGAACGATCACCATCTTGAAACCTAAAGAGACGTTATAAGCTTATAAGGAGAAACATTGTAGGCAATCTGAGGACCCCGAAACCTGTTTAATTTTTTCCCGTCTAACGTTATTTAACTGATCTATAGTTTGACCAATGTAAATATCTTAACGATAGTCATATGAATAGGAAATTCTATAGGGCAGCAAAGAATAGGTAGTAATTGTTATCTTAATTTATTTAAAAAACGTTTCAAAGTATCAATAACAGAATTAAATAACAGTAGGCTATTAAAAGAGTGAACATTTACACTTTATATTGAATAAGGTTGCTCGATTATTTTTAATATTTATATAATACAATACATCGTACCGGTACTACTATAATATTTTGAATAATTTGTTTTTATTTAACGATAGATGATTTATAAAAGTCTGACAGCACAAAATCAGAGAGATTTAATCTCAAGTTGTTTCATAAATTCATAGACGTGAGGAAAATCGCAAACCATACTACTACGCAATGTATGAGCACTTCAAAAAATATCTTTTTTACACCGAAGCAGGTCAATTTAGCACTATATATATAACCCAGAAATGCAATATTTACGTAGATTTGTGCTTGCTTACCCTCTTACAGTAAGTTCTTGACACCTGAGGAAGAGTATAGGTTTTATTTCTCGAAACGTAGTGTTTTATTCTTGTATCATATAACGTCAGCATATGCCCGAAATCCTAGTACCATTTCGTTTTGAAAAAAAAAAAAAATTGTTTTTGGGAGGGGCTCGACGGAGGTATGCCAAACTTTCTGGTAGTCTAACATGGGATATATAGTAACTAACTGATTTCTATAAATATTAAAACAAATAAACGTAAGCAATAAAATTAATCCAATATACCTTTAATGCAGTAAATTGCATGTGTTACAAAACTTGGAAACATGATGTCAATGCATGAGTACTGCGTACGTTTCTGGGTATAGGAAAAACAATACGTATGGATCGGAACTTGTACAAGGCTAATTTAATGAAAACTTTGTGTTTAAAGTAAAATTTTATTAATATCGTGTCTCATAATTCTCCTTCAATTTTCAGCGAAAAATAAACACGAAGTGGATAGGAAGTCACAATTGGGATACGTTGTAATTCGATCAATGATTCAAACAGAGGTAGGATGACCAACCCACTACAAGCTCCACAAATCAGGTTGTCGTTTTGATCCACCTGGAGAAATACAACATCTAAATTAGTACGAAGTAGATCAACTTTCTAATTCCAAACAAGAATACCTAAACTTCAGTACTAAAAGTGTGTTTACAGTTTATTTGAATTTCAATACTCAAAATCTATGTCATAACAGCTGGTCCTTAAAAAAAGTTTAATCTGAGAAAAATCTCCATTCACCGTATTCTTGATGTTTAAATACTTAATATGTAATTTAAAACTCGTTTCGGACGCTTTCGGCTCGCTTTGTCTCATTTAGTGAGAGGACGCGGTCACTTTAGTTTTTCTACACGACTTTTTAAAGCATACCCCTTCACTTCCGCAACTCTCCAGTTGAAGTGAGTGATGGTAAATCTTGTACTCAACATTAGTTACAACTATAGTAACTAATGACATGCAGCAACTAACTGCAGAACTGTGTAGTATAGAAGTCACGACTGATTAACTTTAAATCGCATTAGTGGGTTTTGATGCAGAGTGTGATGATATGTTTATAATTATATATTTAAACGCGCTGACGTAAGGGATGAGCTAACGAGTTACCGACATCTTAACTCAGCAAGTGTCCTGAGTACCGAAACCTAATACCCTCTCGTGCTCCCAGACATCTAAATTTCGACAAATCCTTGTGTATTACGAAACGATATTGCGTTTTATTTATATATTTTAATTTTATTTATTTATTTGCTTCACATATGTTTCAATATACAGAGTGTTCCGTAACTCTCAGGACAAAGGTATTCTACGTTATTGCTAAGGTCAAGACAAACATATTTCACCATATTGAACGGAGGTTGCTTAGTTTTCCATCGGTCTGTGTGTATGTGTTTTTTATATAAAAATAATATCTTAAAAACTAATAAATTACATTAAATCAAGTTTCGCTTAAATGTTTATAAAAAGGCCAGTTACTGAAAAAATAATGAAATTTTCTTTAGTATTTTATAAATGGCGGCCATTAAAATGTTTAAACTTTTAATATCTTAAAAACCTGCATTTTTATCAAGAACTGCAAGAATAATAACAGTTCTTTAAGGGTTTTATCACAAACCTAATGACACAAAAATTACTTAAATCGAATTGTACATAACTGATGCAAATTTACTGTGACAGGACATGGCCCACGTTGAGGTTCTTAGTGAATAGCCAACTATACAAAACTCTATAAACGGCAGCTCTCAATGTGGGCCATGTCTTGTCACAGTACACTTGCTGTAAATCAGTTATTTATTATTCGATTTAAATAATCATGGTGTCATTAGATTTGTGATAAAATCCTCTAAAAACTGTTATTCTTGCAATCCATGAGAAAAATACTAGTTTTTAAGCTATTCAAAGTTTAACAGTTTTTATAACCGCCACTTTGAAAATACTAAAGATAATTTCTTGATATTCTTTTCAGTAACTGACCTTGTTATCATAAACATTTATTAGTCTTTAACATATAAATGTTTTTATTTAAAAAAAGATACACATAGATGAGGAACTAAGCATCCTCATCCACAGCTCCTTTTTTACAGGTTAAGTGTAAGAAAGGGCCATGAGGCCCTAACTTCGCCTGTTTAAATAAAGGAATTTTCATTTCATTTCATTTCATTTAAGCATCGGAGACCCATGTTCATACACAGATGGGAAATTTGTTTGTCTTGACCTAAGCAATAACGTGGTATACCTTTATCCATCGAGTTACGGGACACCCTGTATATGTAAATAAATTAAGTGAACAAGTGAACTGTCAGTCATTGTAAAGATAAATATGAATAATATAGGTATTGCATACAATAACCATAAAATTTAAAACATCTACGAACTAATTAACACAAAGTAAACACATTATCCATCATTTACACATTCGGCCACAGAGTAAAACGTCTTGCTTATGAGGTGGTGTTTGAGGGAAGTCTTATAAGATCTCTCGCTGTCTTCACACTTCAGATGGATCGAAAGGGCTTTGAAAAGTTTCAAGGCGGAGTAATAAGCTCCTTCCTCGTATATTATAGTTTAAGTCGGTGTTTTGGAAACTTGCAAGCCTTCTATGATATAAAAAAATAGTCATACAAAAATATATACTGATGGAAGTTTTAAATTTGTTTTTTATGATTATTTGTGTACAGGAATTTATGAGGTTCGGTTGAAAATTGGTTTTTTAATCGTTATCTGAATCCAAAAAATTGAGTTTGAGTCAACAGAATTTCCCAAATACATCACCCCACACCTCAAGTGTGCATGCGTAGGTGTAATAGACTGTTATGGCAGTATCATTGTTGGCTGACCCTGCATAACTTGACAGCAAAACAGGCGGAGACTAACTTGTCAGCCAAGTATGACAAATGATCCTCCATTCCAGATTTTACCACGCCTAAAATTTCGCCGATGACGCTGTAATCTGCACATTTCACCCGACATCTAGGCTTTGTAGTGTTGAAAAATGTATGAGTTGACATTTGTCGTTATGTAATAAGAGCTTATTCATAGTAAACCAATTTCAATCCCAGGTTTATAAACCGGGAGCGCCTATAAGTCACACTTGAGAGGTATGAGTTGTTTGTTGTTCTTGGCTTGTTCAAGCATACCTTTAAAATGGTCGTGCTTACTTATGCACTGACGGATTTTTATGAAACTAGTACCGTTGGAATTTTAATTAAAGTTTTAAAATACTAGGTGTCTAGTTTATTTTTTATGACTATGCTGTTGTAAAGAAAATACCACAATTATTTTTTGTTACTTTTTCTCTTATCTATTCAATCCTAAGTATTTCTTTCTTACATTAACTAGTTTTATAAATAATATTTGTTTATAAATATATAAAATGGTGGTTAGTGGCAAAACGAGATATGTGTCGACCCGTGTTTATAAGCCATTTTTTGTTTGAAATGTTGAGTTCACCCATAGAAGTTTGTGACACCCATTTGTAAGCACTCTGAATATACGGTGTGAGTTAAAATTATGGATATACTTTGTTTAGTTTTTGATGGATAAAGATGGTGGGATGAAACTCGGGACATCTTTCTAGGAAATAGGAGTGAACTTTTTAGTCACTTTTACCCTAAAACACACCCTAAGTCACATTTCCCTAAAACGGGATTTTGAGAGGGACGGCTCTACAGTTTTAAATGTAAATACGCATTAAGTGACACCTCATTTGAAAGGTCTTGATAATAGAAGAACTCTTCTTAATGGACCGTAACATTTAGAAATTTAGAGCAACACCCTTTGCAAAGATTAATTAGAAATATATAATCTGTTTGGGTTTCCTTGTAACTTTATTTTATAGATTTGGAAACCAAAATCTAAATCCGACTGTTTGTTCAATCATACGCTAACCCACTAATGTAATATTTGGAGCCTATATTAATTTACTTTTAAAGAAATGCGGTTCCTAATGTATTACGACTTCATCGAAATTCATACATGATTTCGGATTAACAACGAAGAGCAATTTTGTACGTTAGCCCTTCTCGTGTTTTATTTGCCTTCATTTATCCTAACGTGTTAACCAATAATTGTCTCTCGCCTTCGTCGGCTTATGCGATGTTTTGTGTTGTACGCTTGATTTTGCGCAGTTAAAAACAAGTATATACTCGTTTTTCCACTTACAACTGAAAAAAAAACGCTTGTTTCAACACAGTTTGATTATAATTGTATTCTTAACCTTGGTTTTAAGATTTTTTACAGTTAAAGAAAGGGTGGATCGATGCCCTGGTATGCTACTTTCTTCATTCAACGGTTGTAAGATGTACCAATGGCTAACGTCCTCAATCCTGTTATCCTTTCATATAGTCCATCGGTAATAGCTAATAATAAATTGTATTATAATATTGTGATTAGATTGATAAGCAAACTTCTGAGTGTATATGAAAGCAAACAATGAATATCTATGTTTTATGGATGACTATTACATAACTATTACACTGGCTTGTAATACACAAACTCGTGATGGAGAAGTTTGTACGTTAATGACTTTCTGCATTCTTTCAATTATAATTATATAAAAACAATTTCAACGTTGGCGTCGACTTGTGGGAAGATCATCACTGTATTATTAATGAAGAGTGTTGGGAACGCTCAACGATGCTCGAATTTCACGTTACATTTGGTGTTCTTTGATGCGTTTAATGTTGTAATCTGGTATAATCTGGAGTTCTCTAATTTTGTCCGACACAGGCCGGTTAATACAACTTCAGTTTGTGAGCCAATTAAACCAATGATGCGTTGTAGAGCGCACAGCATGCTTTGGGCTTAACAATTTCGCTTGAGTAAGCCGGTAGGATGCTGTGCATCATCAAATTTGAATGAAAAAGAAACCTATTTTTACTGATCAGAATATTTGATAACTTTTTCTTCCAGTCGTACTTCTTTGCTACTAACGGCATTGTTATGGAAACAGTAATTGTGCAACTGATGAGACAATGCGAAAGTTTCTGATGTCAAAACGTTTTAGAGATTTCATTTTTGAGCGTTTTCGTGACCGCCTTTTTTAGATCTCTACAGACGAACGTGACTCCAGATTCCAGGAGTCAAGTCTGTGATAGCGTCAGATTCCAGATGCTGCACTAAGAGGAAGGTAAACTGGAGCTATATTCTACATTGACATTGAATCAACCCTTCCAACCATAGCTACGTTTTGTGAGCCTTGTTAATTCTTTATTTTATGTTTGTTAACTAATACGGCAAAACATGGCATGTATGAAAACTTTGGTAGGCTACAGCTCCTAAAGAAGTACTTGAGTAGATAATTATCTTGAATAAAAAAGCTGTCAAATGTTAATTTATAGGTATAAATTAACCTTTTGAAGCCATTAGTTTAGGTAAATTTGCAAGAAAATAAAGTGTCCAATAAGAACTTATACAGTTAGTCGTCATGTTGGAAAATATCAGGAAATGTTCAAATTCTAGGAAAAAAGTTTAATGGTTACTGAAAAGGCCCCAGATTTAAACTTTAAAACTTGAAAATTTAGTAATTTTAGAAATAACGCCAGAGGGCCAATCAGTATTAATTGGAATATGGAATCTGAATTAAAATAATTCTTTGATAATATTTGTTACGTAATCAGAGAAAGCATACCGCACTTTTTATACAACACACATTTACATTAAATTTGCTACCTTTAATTTCTCGTTATTTGAACAAAATTATTAACATTATACCTTAAATTATTTGCCTTCTAAAATTTATTCATTTTTTTGTAAATACTGTACTAAGTGTAAAAATCTAAAAATCATTTTCTTCATTTAAAAATAACGAATGATCGTCGAACTAGTGGTGAAGAACTCTCCAGTTCTCCCTAGAGAACGACTTAAGATTTCTTCAACTCAATCGAACCACAAAACTACTCCCTCACTCAATTAATTCAACCTAAACTACTCAGGATAGTTTTATGTGACCCTTCTATTCTTTAATTTGTCAGGAAAAGCCTATTTTAACAGAATTAACGAATAACGTAATGGGAACTCAAAAAGTGGACTCGTCAGCCGATACTTTATAGAAATAAAATTTATAATTCCATATAAAAATATAAATAAATCTTCTCATAATATAGCTTTGAATAAAATTGGACATACTCGTATTCAATTATAAACGTACGATCAGATAACTAATTTAAAAAGTATAATAAACACAATATCTGTATTGAATCTTTCTTTCAATTTAAAAATTATTTGGCTCACGCATAGTGTTCCCTTAAAATCGTTAATTGCTCTTAAATTATTTCACGAATTTTAAATTTATTCAATGGCAATTAGAAAGAAATATTAACGGATGTATTAAAATTACAGACTTTTGACGATTGATGAATTAAAAATGACTGAGTATAAGAATAAACAATAAACAAATATAAATAATAAACATTAAAAGTGTGTAAACTGAAGGAAACAGGATTTTTCCGGACATTTGCCATCGTTCAGTGAAACAAGAAAACAGTAACACTTACGTTTTCGAGATCTGCAATCTGATCTTCTTCTTCAGGTAAAGAACTAACCTAATACATAATTACAAACTAGGTTAAAATAAACAAATCTTACTAAAGCGTTTGTGGCACGCCTAAGTCAGGAATCACAACGTACATGTTGTTGTCAACTTCACTAACACTAAAGACATGCACTTAATACAAAAACTATACAAAACACAAATCATTAAAACTAAACTACGGAATACAGGTCACAATACGTCTTCACTCGTCTACTAACCACCTACGACTGACCAGAGGGACTAGCCAATGGCAATCGTGACGGCTGGCTAAAACAAGATGGCGGAAATACAAGGGAAGGGGAACAGGAATGGGCCCTTTCGTTATTATTGGTTCATGCGAGATGAACTTCTTAAAACCATATTGTGATTCCGCATTGGTTTATTACAAATATCTGATCCGTTTGATACTTTTGGTTTTCTCTTTAGTTCATTTTTTTAGAATTGGCAACCAAAGCGGCCTAATCTCGACTGATGGTTGACTGATTGGTTTGGTCTGCCAATTTAATGTATGTTGCCTCAATTAATTTTCCTTTTGAAGAAATGTGGTTCCCGATGTATTATGTGGGCTTCATCCCAATTCATATGATGGTCTTCGGACCAACAATGGTGTGCAATTTTTGACTTTTCTGTGAAACCCTTTCTCGTGTTTTCTTTGTGTTCTTTTATCCTTACGTTTAGTGGTCTTTTTGTCTCGCCTATGTATTCCCTATTGCAGCTACATTTTATACTGTAAACACAGTTTTTGGAATCCTATGTGCCAATTTTTTGGTTTTGTTTTTACGAGACTTTGTCTAAGTGTGTTGTGTGTTTTAAACGCGGTTCTAATGTTGTACTTTCTACCTACTCTTCTAATTTTTCTCCGATAATCCCGGCACATAAGGGATTGACATAAACGCAAATTTATCACAATTCTGTTTTTCTGACTCAGGAATGATTCTTCTGGTTCGTTTGCACTTATTAATTACTAATTGAGGGTATCCATTGCTTCTGAGATCCGATTCAATTTTCTTTAAATTCTTCTTTTAGTCCATCTTTATCTGAGCACAAGCTCTTTGCTCTATCAAACAACGAGTAGGCTACTCCTTCTTTGACAGATTTTTGATGGTTGGATTGATAATTTAAATATTTTCCTGTGTGTGTTATCTTTCGAAAAACAGTTGTCTTAAGGACATCCTTATCTCTTAATACACACACATCCAAAAAGGGAAGCTTGTTTTGGACTTCCACTTCCATTGTGAGGCGGATGGAAGGAGAAAATACTATTAATGTGATTCAAAAAATTATTTAATTCAATGTCTCCATGAGAAAAAATAACAAAGGTATCATCCACATACCTCCACCAAATCTTCGGTTTGAACTGAGCTGAAGCCAAAGCTTTTCGCTCGAATTCCTCCATAAAGATATTGGCGAAAAATAGGAGACAGTGGAGAACCCATTGCCATCCCTCATCTTGACGGTAAATTTTACCCTCTAAACTCAAAATAATTGCATTGAGTGCATAGTTCTAACAGTTCCATAATAACTGGCACGGGAAGTTTAGTTCTATCCTTTAATGTTTGGTCTTCTTTGAGACGTGATTTAATAATTCCGAGAGTTTCTGGAACTGGTACATTTGTAAATAGTCTTTCGACATCAAAACTTACCAGTTTTGTCAGTTTTCAGTCAACTTTAGGGATTTTGACTTCTCTACGAAATCCCTGGAATTTTGATGAAAGAGTCAGTTTTTCCTACCAATGGCGTTAAGATGTCCAAGAGGACTTTAGACAATTCCCTGCAAGGTGAATCACGAGAACTAATGATGGGCCGAAGAGGGGATGGTAGGTTTGTGGATTTTGGGAAGGCCATACATATGGGGATTTTTGAGTGGTGAGGAGTTAATTTAGATCTAAATTTATCTGAAAAAAATTCTTTATGTTTTTCTTAAGGTGTTTTGCTACTTTGCGTTCAAATGAATCAGTCGGGTCTTTATTTAAAAACTGTATATTTTGCCAGTATTTAAAGTTTCCGCAATCTTTTTCTTTATACGCTACTGAGTCAAGTACCACAGTAACGTTGCCTTTTGTCGGCAGGTAAAAATAACCTTTAAACAAAGAGTGTAAACTGCCCAGCCCAATTCAAGGAGCTAATTATTGATAAGCAGATTATTGTTATTATTTATTAAAAATGTATTAGTTAATAATTATATGCGATATCAACATTTTCCTTACATTAAAAATAAATAATTACAACCGAGTAAATAATATAAACCTTACATGCACTTAATACATAATATATAATGAAAAATATTAGTAGAAAAATATAACGATATTAGTAATTAATTGTAATACGAGACATATCATTGAAAGCTTGTGTTATAATAAATAAACTATTGTTTTATGCATTTAGGTCTGAGTTATATTGTTTAAGCTTTACATTAGTATAGAATATTAGTTTCTTGCTATAACACTAGTATTCAAATTATGAATTGAGATCACTTTGTGTTATTAAAAAATAATAAAGTAATCAGGCAAACTTGCAGTGATATGACTCGTAACAGTAACCAAGCAAGCAATATGGCTGAGACTGAATTACTAAACAAATGCGGTAAACTAGGAATAAAAAAAAACTTGTAAAAACACTATGAATTCAAGAGTAACATGCAGATAGATATGAAAAATAACAAATGATATACAACATAGAACAAGTTAAGTTAAACTAGTTATAACAAAAAATTACAAATCCAACAGATTAAATCACTTAGTGTCAAATATCATCAAGCATTCCAAAACAATGAGCAATTGGTAAAATTTTCGACTAAGTTACGGTAAGTATAAATGCAGAGTTTTAATAAAAAGGGGTTAATTCGAGGCAGAACAAGTAAAAAGAGGTGTGGAAACTTGGGTGAAAATGTGACTGCAGCAGTTTGGTATGAAACAAACTATGGCCATTTAGTAGGTGGATATAAGAAGAAAACTACAATTACGTAGTTAACTCACTAACTTAATTATTTAGTAATAGCAGTTAAACACAGCTTCGCACGCATTTTTGTAGGTTTTGCACGTGTATGAGCACTTCTGTTTTGATTGAATTACTATTTCCGATGCCAATGTTGAATATCCTCTTGATGCCACGATGTAGAAAATATGTCAAATCTTTTTATATAAATGTCATATGTGTATACACATGCACATACATAGATCTGAGAAGCCTACTTCTGTCAAAACAGAATTCAAATTGGGTTTTTAACAGTCTTTAAATTTATAGCAAATTTTAGATGGAAACTTTGTCTTTAATATATGCATTATAGTACTGACCAAGAACTGCATATTTCATGTTTTTTTAACGTACAGTTATAACTTTATTTGTACTAAAACGTTCAATTATCTTATCTGGACATTTATTACTCCGTGCTCAACAGAGGTTGCAGAAAAGGTTGTAAAAAGAAGTGTTGTTACTTTCAAGCTTCCTGTATGCTTTCAAGACTAGAACTTAAACAGAATGAAAATAGTGGCTAGCTTAATTAAATATATGCTTGTGTTGTCATAACACAATTGATCAGTTAAATACATTTAACAGGTTCTTTCAATTAATAATATTTGTTTGCTGTCAAGCAACTTTAGAGACCAGTAGGCGTAGCCTGGAGGAAATTTCGAGATAATAATAGGCCCATGTGTTAATCAGAGATCCTAAGAATGGCCATCTAAAATCGCTTGATTGAGTAAAACACCCAATTGATTGAGGAGTTAACTTGGTTGGAGTGTGGAGTTGTCACCACGTGAGCAAGCTTTACTTCTTGTGAAGGAAACAGGATTTTTTCCGGACATTTGCCATCGTTCAGTGAAACAAGAAAACAGTAACACTACGTTTCTTGTAATTATGTATTAGGTTAGTTCTTTACCTGAAGAAGAGATCAGATTGCAGATCTCGAAACGTAGTGTTACTGTTTTCTTGTTTCACTGAACGATGGCAAATGTCCGGAAAAATCCTGTTTCCTTCACAATCCTTCCATCGTCAAAAATAACCTTCAAACTTTACTTCTTGCTATACACCTAGATCAGGGGTTGTTTGACCGTCAATTCAGTTTGCACAAAATTAATATTGGGTTTCAATATTTTGAGATACTTAGCCAAATATTGCCCCTCAGGTATGTCATCACTTATCTCCAAGAGTTTGTATTGTCTGCCATCAGTATATCCATTTAAATGGATATTCCTAGAACGTGTTATGAAGTAGGAAAACGCGTGAAAAGCGGCGGATAGCTACTAGTATATTTATAAAGTTATACTTTCGTGAGATATTCCTAATTCTGATGTCATTCTGTTTTATCTAAAACTGAAAAAAATCCTTAATATGAATGCTATTAAAATATTTATACACGTTTAAATTGAAGAAAAGACCCACCAAAATCCTTCACTATTTTAATTCTTCAGATCTAGACGTAATTTATTTACTAAGAAATAAAATTAACTGTGTGGGAATGTGGTCTTTAAAGAAAAAAAGTACTGTATTCTGTTATTGAATTATAAAACTTGTTGTTGGAGGCCATACCGATTAACTTAAAGAATTGAGTTAAACTGATATTTTAATAAGAATTACGGATAGTTTTCCCCTTTTAAAATTCTATGTCATTTTGAGATAAATAAAAACTATTAGGTACACCTATGCAGAACTATTATTTGTTTCTTTTAATATAATTAATTCAGTTTAACCTCATTTTATATAGTATATATATATATATATATATATATATATATATAAAAATGAATGTTTGTATGTTTGTCCTTTATGGAATCGTGAACTATTGGACCGATCATGATGAAAATTTGTACGTATATGTATTTTTCCACGGAGAAGGTTTATAAGCTATGCCCATCCCTTTCCCGATTCAGGATTCCGCCCCACTGGTTACAGAAATACCCATAAGAAATGCATTGCAGCAAACATATGTTAACGTCTTTTCAAATTTTTAATCAGCTGTTCTTTGTAAACATATATTACACTTATAGTTTTAAAGCATAGAGTAAGCTTAAGAGAAACGACAAATTTTGTTTAAACTGTTTTTGCAATCACTGTTAAACATAGACTTTACTATCCAGATAATACAATTCAAATTTGACGTAAAAAATTCACCTTTAACTGCAATATTTATTTAATATAAACCATGCTCATGCTTGATCAGAAGAGTAATGCAGATATCATAATTACTATCTTACGTTGGCTACAAATATAAAGAATGTTATAAAATCAACCTTAGTTGTTTTTTTTGACAGAAGTATGGTTCTCAAAACTCCGTGTGTACATATTCTCTCGATCGAGACAACAAAGCAAGCTCAATCGTGGCATCGGAGATATAACTAATTTAATCTAAAATTTATTATAGTAAAAAAAAAAAATTACTAAGTAATATAAGGACTTCGGTTCTTAAGATTTGCGTGCGAAGCCGTGGGTAATAGCTAGATAGAGGCAGGAATATGGTACATACCTTCATAATACGCCCAAGAGGCTCACGATGGAACGACTATCAATTATCTCAGCAATGTTTAGAATGTGATAGAAAAAGAATAAGTGAATATAGTGTACTGTTTTCAACAAGAAATTGCGTGCGAAGCCGCGGGCAACTTTTGCAAAAAATTATTGAAATGCGCAGCAAAGCGCGCCGGGCCCGCTAGTATATATATATATATATATATATATATATATATATATATATCATACTAAAGCATTATTATATTGTACTTCATGTATTAATGTATTAGAAATTAGAAATAATTAAGTATTGCAATTGAAACTAAATATAAAACTGTTGTACACTAAAGAAAAAGAGATTTATAGAATGAACTAAGAAGCGATTACTGTAGATGCACTCATCCTCTAATCCGAGTCCATCTCCGTCTTTGATCAGCTCTGCGGCCACAGACCGGCGAGATGCGGTCTCCGTCCATTAGTACTGAGGAGAGTCGACCGCAGTTCCAGGCGCTGTGGTTGTACAGTGCGAAGTGAGTCGAGAGGAGCGTAATGGAGGTGTTCCGATGTGCCGTTATTGAAGTACTTTTGCCTTATGTTCTATTACTGTAAAAGCTTCCTCTTAAATTGTAAAGTATCCTCGGATTAGCGTAGATTACGAAAATTATTAATTGTGAAATTATTTATTTAATATTTGTGTTTAAATTAAAACTTCTGTAATGACACTGATATCTTTTTGCACTAAATCATCAAACTCAAACTTGATATTGCCGTTAATAACTTACACTGCATGGCAACTTTTGTTGTTAAGCTTGAGAACCTTGTCACCTGTACCGCAATAACACATTTAACAATAACATATTTTCAGTTATATAACGGTGTATTTGTCAATTTTTCCCACTGCCAACACCAGTGTTAATATTCATGAATGGGTGTTCTCCTAAGTATCAACCACAAGTTTGTGGTCACTCTAAAATGGTTCAGAGAACAAGCCTTAGATGTTGGAGAATTTTTATGGAATGGGCCAATCTGTAGATTTTGAACACCAGCCTGTTTTCAAACAGGGCAAATGTTTAAAAACAAACCGTTTACTGCCTCCTTGTTTGGGAGTAGCCTCTGCCTCTTGTTTCATATCCGTGTATGCCTTGATCTTTTATCAGGAAACATTTACATTAGGGAACATTCATAAAATAAATTTGCGGAATTTAACATCAAAATTTATGATTGGCTGCCATTTTGAAACGGGTAAAGATAATTTGTTCATATTTTTATCTCAAATGGGCATAAAAAAGGCCAACACAACTGCAAAGTTTCATAACTTTATCTTTACTGATATAAAATATATAACTTGTTGGGTAAAAATCACATACAGAGAGAGAGATAGACGGAAAACTTAAAGTTTTAGGACATACCTTCATATGAAGTTTTTTGCTCATTTTCACGTCTAGAACAAAATACCACAACATTGGAACACCTTTAGGAAACACCCTGTATATACAGATAAATGACAAGATTTAATAAATTTAGGTTCATAACTGTTTGGTAACTATAAAACTAAAGATGATATGCTCCTTTTTTCCAACAGCTAGTTTGTAACTCGTCAAACACATTTCAGTATTGATCATTTTGAGAACTGATATGACATTTTTCATAAGAATGGAAATGGTATAATTTGATAGAAATGTTTTGTTAAGAAGATGAAATAAGAAATAAATCCTATTAGTCAATGTAACATAACGAACAACTTTCCTGAAAGTTGCAGGAAAGTATAAATTACTGTAACGAATCATAATGGAGTCTGTAGCAACTATTACTGTAATAAATGCAGTTGAGATTGTGGCAATTGTAATTACTTCTTAGAATCCTGTCGTTTGGTTTAGCTTACAGATGATTTCCTACAAAGAGCTATAAAATGCAATTAAAAAGTTCATTATTTACGTAATGAAGCAGTGAGGTGTACCGTAGTGGTAACAGAAGCTAATGACACTTCACCCAGCTCACACTCCAGCTTGGGTCCCCGCCAGCAGATTGACATTCCACGCTCCCGCCTATAAACTCGGGAATGTCACGGTTTATTGACTTAGCGACAGAATAATCGACTTGATTGATCTTCGCCATTAATATTTATTACGGGCCGGCTTTAAAACCGAAGTCCACTCCCATCTGAGTAGCTGACCTGAGACCCGCCGGTGTGCCTGGAAACTGAATTAGGTGATTTCAGAAATGGAAATTGGTCGATAATAGGCAATAGCAGCAGATAACTTTACTATCCAACGTTTCACGTAAAGTAACAATTAGCCTAACCTAACGTAGCTGCAAGTCACGTTCAGATATGTGGAGTTGTGGTGTTTGTGATTTGAAGGCGTTTCCTGTGCTGGAGCATATGTACATAACACTTGAATATGAAGGAGCACCTCATAAGTAGATATAGTTTTTTTTAAGAATTGATTATTAACCCTTAACAGCCGACTGTAGCGATATAGACACAGTGATTTGTTACTTATCACATAGAATATTCATTTCTCACTTTATTATTTGGACTGATAGGGTTTGAAACACGTTCGATTAGATTTGCCTTTTAACTAATAATTCGTTACAATATAACTACAAGACACAGACTTGTCCTGATTAATGCAGTGTGAATTGCTCAAAAGTTGTTCAAGACGTTGTCGACGGGAACTCACGAAACTCGGTCTCCCTGGGGAACTCTGGGCAATGTATCAAGCCCGATAGCGTAGCTTCTCCCACTCCCAAGAACTCCGAGATTGATGGAGGAAAGCTATTACCGCAAGCAAATGGTACAGTAACCTGATTATTTTTATCGTCGAGGAGTTATGGTCGTGTATATAAGTTTGATTCCAGCGCATGGAAAACCATTTTTATCAATTAAAATACAAATTGAAAATACCCAAAAATTTATACTTTCCTTTTAAAATTTTATTCTTTCTCAGTTCACATCAGCAAAAATATTTCATCACCAATGGTACCTATATTTTTCTGTAGTATCTTAAAATAATCGGCTCCTGTAAACTATCTTGAATTCATAATGGTTTCCGAGTTTTGGAATAAATATCTCTGTTTTAGAAATAATATACAACTAATTTGCTTTTTATGGTAATACAAAATAAACTTAGATATTTTTAAAGTGCAAACAGGATGCGTAAGAATTATATGAACATAAATATACTCCTAAAATTAGTAGATGAAGAACTAATTTCCAAGGCATTATATAGAATTATAGTAAATAAACAAATTTTGTGCAATATTAAACCAATTTAAATATTTGTACATGTAATATACTCAAAATAATTCAATAAAATAAGTAAAAACAAATAAACAAGTATTATGTATAATTTTTAGAAATTTGACCTTGTAATTAATAAGTGAGTAAGAAAAATTTTGTTAGTCTAAAGGCTGGAGGTTATTTATACGTTGAGAGGTAACTGATGAGATTGGAGCATTAGATACTATATATAAAATATGATAAATTTGAGGACTGATAATTAAGCAACCTTCTGCGGCAGCTGAAACTATGACCTTATCTGATATATCAGATCACATTTGGAGCTTTATTCGCAAAACATAAAATATGATACACCTGAGGCTTAAGTTCAACTGTTGGTTGACTGATGATCGGTTGATTCGCTATTTTAGTGTATGGAGCACCAATTGTTTTTCTTTGAAAGAAATTATGTTCCTAATGCATTGTGTCATCATCGCATAGGGTGATCTTCGGAGGAAAAAATATTTTCATTGTGTTTTTGCAAATACTTTTATGTCAGCCCCTTGTTTATCTTCTATGTCTTCATTTATCCTAACGAATTAATTGGTCAGTTATCTGTCGTCTTCCTTGGTACGTGTCACGCGTTCTGTAGTGCGTTTGGTTCTGTGCAGTGAGTTACCGGTATATACTCGTTTTTTCATGCACAAATGAATAAAAAACGATTGTTTCATTACTTATACATTTTTGTATTAGCAGCCTTACGTTTTATGATTTTACAATTAAAGAAGAAGATGGATTCAATCCTTCGAAACGTAAATTTCTTTTTTTTCTCTTAAAACGGTGTTTAGATATACCAATGGCTAACTTCGTAAATCCTGTTATTCTTTCATACAGTCCAAGGCTTTTAGCTAATAAATTAACGTATAATGTTTGTATGTGTTTTTATAATGTGTTACGTATACAGTATTTGGATTATATCGATACACCGATTCTTGAGTGTATGTGCAAGCAAACAATGAATATTAATTATATAGGAATGAGTATTACATAACTATTACACTGAGTAGTAATACAAGCTCTTAATGGAAAAGGTTATATAATAACGAATTACTGCGTTCTTTTTATTACAAAAATACGAAAATCTTATACTGCATTATTAATATAGAGTGTTGGGAACGCCCAACGATGCTCGATTTTCACGTTACATTTGGTGTTCTTTGATGCGTTTAATACCGTAATCTGGAGTTCTGTAATTTTTCCCACACGGGCTGGATAACGATACTCGAGTTTAAGAGCCAATTAAGCCAATGATGCGTTGTAAAGCGTCCAGAATGCTTTGGGCTTAACAATATCGCTTGAATGAGCCGGAATGAATGCTGCGCAACACAAAATGTATTCCGAAGAAACGCATTTCTTTACTGGACAGGTTGCTTGAGTATTCTTTTTGTTCCAGTCGTACTTATTTGCTATTTACACCGTTGTTATGAAGACAGCAACGTTTTGAAGTCTCTGCTCTCCAAACGACGAAAAGGTACATTTTGAGCTTCTTTGTTGTAATTAAAAAAAAAAACTTATCGGACGAACATGACTCCAGATTCCAGGAGTTAGTCTGTGATAGAGTCAAACTCCACACACTGCAAAACAAGGAAGGTGAACTGGAGCTAAACTCAAAATTCACGTTGAATCAACCCTTCCTACCAAACATGAGGGTAACGTGTCACGGGAGGGTGTTATACTGTCTATTTTCTTAGTTTGTTCTATAATACGGCAAAACGAGTATATATGAAACCTTTGGAAGGCTTCTAGCTCCTAAGCCAGATACTTGAAAAGAAAATTATCTTGAATAAAAAAGTTAAAAATATTATTGGGTATCTAAATTTCTAAGATGATTCCAAAAATGTGTTTCGTAAGAATTTACTTGCCATATTGAAATTATTAAAATTAGTATTTTTAACGTTTACTTAAAAAGATCTACTATTTTATGAAAATTTAGTAACTTTTGAAAGAACGCCAGATGAACAGTCAGTAGGATGTCCTGTGGATTCTTCGGTTAGTTTTTGGCCTCTGAAATAAGGTACCCCAACAAAAGGCAGATACATTGCTTAACCAAGTATCCATACTGCATTATCATGAACCATATCTTTGTTTTACTTCAACAATCTTTCTATGTTAAAATCATCAGAGAAAGCATACTACACTCTTTCACGCGGATACATAAAACTTAAAATTTCTCGTTTTTAGTACAAATGTAGTTATTTTATACAAATTTATACAATATTTACTGTTAAGTATTTTCTGAAATCACAAATATTGATTCCATCTTTACATTCTTAGCATTATTATTAATTGTTTTGTATTTTTACGACTAGCATTTTAAAAATTACAAACACATTTTATTTACCACTTGTTTGGTTGAAGAATAGCGAATGACCGTCGAGCTAGTGGTGTTGAACTCTCTAGGAGTCCCTAGAGAATTATACGATATCTTCAATTCAATCGTATTACAAAACTAGTTTAACCTAATTGCCCCGGACAATGTTATGTGGCCCCTCTACTCGTATATTGATCAGAAAATGCCCGATTTAACTCCTTTAACAAATAAAAATCTGGGAACTCAAAGAGTGGACTCATTGACTGATCTTTTATAGACATAAAATTACTTACTCGATATAAAAATAAAAACGTACCGTATCTGGCCAGAAAATCACTTTGACTAAAATTGTAAATCAAACGTACGATCAATTAACTAAATAACAATTTAACTAGACGAAATATTTTTTTGAATTTTTAACTTCACTTTGAGGCTTATTTTTATTATTATTTATTATTTAAATTCATTTTGTAGAAGTTTTAAACAAATAACGAATGTGTTAAACTTAAAGTTTTACAAAATTTGTAAACGATTTGGTATACGAAAATCATAAATATAAATAATACACATTAAGAGTGAAAAATTCTGAACCCAACTAAATAACATTATTATTTATAAATTTGTTAATTGTCATAATTTTGTTAATAAAAATTAGTATAATTATGAATTCATTCATTTTCCACGATATCGTCATTTTCGATACTAATTATAATGCCTACTATAAATATAAAAATATTAATAATGTAATAATAAAAACTGAGATGAGAGCGACTTGGTTTGGTAATACATAAGAGACAATGAAAAAGGCTGACAATAAGAAAATCTAATGATGAATAGACTACACGTCATTTAATATTAAACAAGCTTGCAATGTGACTAAGAGCGAATTGCTCATAAAATTCAGTTAATGGGGGGGGGGGGAATTAACAGGGGATTACGCTATCAATATAAGTGCAAAATATAGCTAAGACATGAAAACAACAAATGATATATGACATGAAGAATGAAATTGTGATAAAATGGTAAAAACGACAAATTTAAAATCCAACACATCAAATAATTTGGTGTCAAACATCTCCCTGCATGCAAAAACAATGATCAGTCAGTGAAATGATAGACTGTCACGGACAGTAGAAATGCAGAGTTAGTAAAAAGGGCTAATTAGAAAAGAACATCTATAATGAGTTGTAGAGAATAGATTCAAAATGTGACAGCAATTAATTTATGTATATTGAAAGGTGTGGCTAGTTTGCAAGCGGATATAAGAAGAAAACTATAATTACTTAGCAACGAAGTAACTAAATTATTTTTAACTAGCAGTCACATGTGGCTTCGACCACAATATTTCGAAGGCTATGTGCAAAGGCTTTACGTGATTGAGTAAAACACGCACATGTAATTGAGCAGTTGTCTTGGAGTGTGGACTGGCACCATTTTAGAAGTTTATTCCTTGTTAAATACCTAGATTGAGGGTTGGCATGAAAGTTTTCTAAAAATGAGTATCTGGTATTTATGTTTTGGGGTATTTAGTCAAATATTGCCCACGCTAGGTATTGATAATGGTTTAATAAGGATTAATTTACTTACACCTTTCCTCAGAAGTGGTTTAAAAGAGGAGCTTGTGCAAAAGATTATTTGTTTAGGGAATTAAATGTCTATAAGAAATCACTATAGAGTGTGGTGATAACATATTATGTGAGAGGAAACCTAAGTTTAAAATGAAGGCCTTAGAATATTTACTTAACTTTAGTTTGTTGTGATGAAAAAAATATAGAGAAATATATTAATATAAAAATGATGCAAATTTTGATTCTGTCAAGTCTACATTTTTTGTAGTATAATTTTGTATGTCTTTGTACTGCAAAAGTACGCCAAATGTCATTACCTAAGTTTTAATTTTAACAGAAGTATTAAATAAATATAAACAAATTTTCGTAATTTCCACGAATCCGACGATTTTTTACAATTTATTTCAGATCAAGCTTTTACAGTAATAGAACATAAGGCAAATGTACTTCAATAACGGCACATCGGAACACCTCCATTACACTCCTCTCGACTCATTTCGCACTGTACAACCACAGCGCCTGGAACTGCGGTAGACTCTCCTCAGTACTAATGGACGGAGACCGCATCTCGCCGGTCTGTGGCCGCAGAGCTGATCAAAGACGGAGATGGACTCGGATTAGAGGATGAGTGCATCTACAGTAATCGCTTCTTAGTTCATTTTATATATCTCTTTTTCTTTAATATACAATAGTATTAGATTTAGTTTAAATTGCAATATATAATTACCTGTTCTAATAACTTAACCGTTAAAATTAATCGGTAGGGCCTTCAATAACAAGTGTTATGAAACAATAACAGAATATAGTATTATTTATAATTTTAAGACTAAATTCCCACTTTTTATTTATATAATTCAAAAATATTTTACAACTGTACGTACACGAAATGTGTCGATTCGTATTAAATCTAGCTAACTATGTGGAATTTGTTTCATAATCTTATAAATTGTCCGTCACCAATAAGTCGTTTATGAAGTAAATACAAGTTGCAATAGTCATTTGTAAAGTATATTGTTTATGATTGAATCTAATTAGATACAAAATATGCTTACTTAAATTTTATACATGTTTTCATAACATGAGTTCGATGAATGGTCAAACTAAAACCCTTTTCTTAAATTATTTTGTTTCCAGACACATGTTTAGGTATTAAACCATCCTCAGTGAGAACAATTATCTTTTATCATTCATCATACTAATATAAAGATAAAGATGTAATGTGGACTTAATAACATATTTTCATAAATATATATGTTAAAAATGTATACAATGATTACAAAGGGAAATATAAAATGCTTTATTTTAAATATGATAAATAAACGGGCGGGCTGTAAAATTGGCTTACAACAATAAACCAGAAAAGAGATGTTTCACATATATACTGCGTCTAATGAAAATTCGTCCAGTCAAACTCAGTTTTTAGTGGAATGAAACGAAAATTGATTGTTGAGAATATTTGTAAAAAGGTTTTAATTTTCACTGCATGAGGAAAGCATGGCTAAATACGATGCTGTATTTCCAATACATAGTTCACTCAAAGCACCTCTGAACTTATAACATGATAATATTAATAATTAATGTTCCAGTTCCGCTTCAATCAGTCGGTGCGGTTCCCACGGGACACGCCGTGGCGCTATCTGGCTTTGATTTATAGTTCCTGGAAAATTCCCTGGCGAGATCAGAGATATCGAATCTGTCTGCTGGAGCGTTCTCCTGTAATATTGGCTTAGATCGCTGAGTTTGAATTGTAATTCCTTGTTACTAAACCAAAGCGTTCGTTCGTATCTTTACCCCAAAACCCGACGAAACTATTCGTGTACCTTTGTTAATGCAAAAGTGGTATTTTATTACTAGCAAAATAGCGCGTATTAATACTTTGAATTTTGTTTTGATGAGGGATAGATTGTAAGAAAACAAGATTTTTCCGCACATTTGCTATCGTTCAATGATACAAGCGCTGCATAAGTAACCTAACACATAATTAACAATCTAGGTTGTAAACAAATCAGACCAGAGCGTTGTGACCCGCAAAAGAAAAAAAAACTACATCAGCCATATTGCGTGTATAATCCATGCAACAATAACTTTAAAAGTGCACTTTATAAAATAATAAACACTGATTATTATAACTCCAGTCCCCTCACTTTTCGGTCGGCATCTTGTTTCTGCTGTGATATTCGACATTTCCTATTGGCTTTCTGCCAGTTGTATGTGGTTGGCCTGTGAGTGAAAACTTATTGTGACTTGTATTTACTGTATCTTGCATACGGAAATTACAAAAATACAGGTTGTAGCAATATTGAGACACGTAAAAATGCATTGGTTCGATATTATTACTTACTGTGAAAGCGTTAAAATCATTATACATTGTAAACTTTAATGTCTAAGCCACTTAGACTGAGGTTGAGTCGGTGACATCTTTGACCACAGGTCCATTAGGCTGGGAACTTCTAAGACCTCACAGCCGTGAAGTAAGTCTTACATTTTAAACTAATACATTGTGTCCTTTAATGTCTGAGCCACTTGAGACTGTGGTTGAGTCGGTGATATCTGCGGTCAAGTCCATTAGGCTGGGAACTTCTAAGACCTCACAGCCGTGAAGTAAGTCTTACATTTAAAACTAATACATTGTGTCCTTTAATGTCTGAGCCACTTGAGACTGTGGTTGAGTCGGTGATATCTGCGGTCAAGTCCATTAGGGTGGGACCTTCTAAGCCCTCAGAGTCGTGAAGTAAGTCTTACATTTAAACCTAATACATTGTGTCCTTTAATGTCTGAGCCACTTGAGACTGTGGTTGAGTCGGTGATATCTGCGGTCAAGTCCATTAGCGTGGGACCTTCTAAGCCCTCAGAGTCGTGAAGTAAGTCTTAAATATTTATCTAATACATTGTGTCCTTTAATCTCTAAGCCACTTTAGACTGTGGATGTGAGATTTTTGATACTGGAACTTGTGAATAGATAAATGTGCTTTAATTTTCGTTAAATAGAATATTTTTTGAGACATTAGTCTTTATGCTGACGAATATTATTTATTGTTTAATATCTTCGGTTGATAAACAAAAACCAAAAAGATGTATTCAGCAATTTTTAAAATAACTATTTCTTCCTGTGATTATCTTATGTGAAAGAATACTTGTTTTATGTTCGAAAAATGTTTAGAATAGTTACTTAAATGAAGCTATTGATTAATTATTTCGGGATGTAGTAAATCTCTTCTTATGTAAAATGGTTTGAAATGTGTAACATTTCATTACATAATACATTGGCTTTCATTAAAATACATCTAATAAATCATACCTAATTAAATTTATTAGTATTTGAACTCTTGCTTAAATATTTATTTTGCATCAATACTGGGGACTGTATTAAAATTTCAAGCCCCCTTTGACCGTACAAACTAATTATATAGAGAAAAAACGTTTACTATGTTAAGGCAATTTAATTCATACATACATTTTGGAATGCAGACCGTCGTGAAAGGTAGATTTCTATTATTTTATCTCGATACTTGTAGGCCTTGAATAGTTGTTCGACATTTTGATCATAGATGATATTGTACTGTGACATTAGTTATTATTAATAACTAAAACACATCGTTAATATCCTCGTTAATAAATGTCCTTTTAACGTTTTCGATGCTTAGATAATTTATACATGTTATGAAAACGATATTTTCATGATCAAGAATCAAGAAATCAAGAAATTTATTTGCAATTAACATTTACAATCTTGGGTCCCAACAAATTAAAGATATAATTTATCGTTGGGTTCCCATCTTTACTATACACAACATCCTAATATAAATGTGTTCTAATTAACAAAAAGAAAAACGTTGAAACGCGCTTTTGGCGTCGGTGCTTTCAGCCATTACCAATGTAATGCACAACTTGACTACAGATAAAGTAATAGCAGAAACATATTGCCTGAATTAAACCATTGTATAATATACATGATCAACATATGCTATATTCACGACCATCTATAACTAATTCTATTGAAATGTATTACAATATGTCAACAATAGTTCAATACAATATATTTTACCTGCAACATACGCACGCACACACACACACACACACACACACACACACACACACACACACACACACACACACACACACACACACACACACACACACACACACACACACACACGCACACACACACACACACACACACACACACACACACACACGCACGCACACACACACACACACACACACACACACACACACACACACACACGCACGCACGCACACACACACACACACACACACACACACGCACACACACACACACACACACACACACACACACACACACACACACACACACACACACACACACACACACACACACACACACACACACACACACGCACACACACACACACACACACACTTTATTCTGTACGAATATAAATCCAACCTCAATGTATAAGATAAAACGCTATTCAAAGGTATATGAACAGCGTATATGTATATACAATATAATCTATTTTCCTAAGCCTAAATGTTCACTAGTCTATTCACACTTTCCATTTCAAGCAGCCAATCAAGTATGTAAGGCTTAGCAATGTAAAATTGTTTAATTTTAGCAGTTCTATAGGGATTTAATTAAATATTTTTGGAATAATGTAACTCAGCGAATTTTTCCTGTATATATTACAAAATCTAATTTTCTAAATGTATAGCACGTTTTTGTGTTTTCTGTTTTATACGAATCAGATAAGTAGTATTTTTAATTTTAAAAGTTGTTTGGAATTTAAGATATTGTATATATATATATAGTAAAAGGCTATCAGGAATTTAAAAATGGCGCTGCAATTGTAGCACGCCCACCATTTGATATGACATGATATGTACATTATATACACGATGATTATATACATGACATGTATATAAATTAATATTGATATGTACGCCAAAATTGTCAACTAATGCAAATATATTTACCCGGATCTGGCGGCAAATCAAGCTCAGTTACTGACAGATATACCATGTTAACATAGCATATGTTAACACGAACATGTTTTAAATCCGATAGAGACATAATCGAGATAAATTGCCAGTAAATATCGGATTGAGGTGGTAGCGGTTGGACCATTAGTCCGGGAGTGTCGCAGCTGACAGTTCCGCGAGATAATCGTATCAGCAACGCATCGTTAGATAACTTTTAACATCGGAGTTTTAATAATAAAATAATAATTACTTCACATAATTGGAAATGTATCTCTGATTGAATTAGTTCATTACTTGATTGCTAGCAGTATTAATGTATCACATCACAACGGATATAATGGCTAACAACGGAAATAATATTGAACATAAAATTAAGCTTTAATGAATTGAAATATTTAGCAGATTATTTACAAGGATTGGATAGAAAACAGCCGGATTATTTATTTACTATGTCGGTGAACACAGCCAACACAGGAAAATATCGTCATAAGCTAATATTTCTTCCTTTGACTACTACCTAGTGGGTAAACATTTCCACACCTATCCTTTTTGCTTCTACCTCCACCCACCCTTAAAGGTAGCTTTTGAAAACTTTTGGTTTACAGCCTAAATATTTGTAAATATGTATTTTACAAGTGCAATCTTTTAACACTGTGATGATTTTATTATTTTTTTTATGATAAATGTACGCAACATTTAGAAATCATTAGGATACAAAATTAATGTTTATTATGAAAGAGTTTTGTACAAAAAAGTCAGTGTAAGATAAGTTTTGGTTTAAAAACCATTTATCTACATAGTGCTATCCAGACAGTATTAACTCATTTCCGCTTTTGTATTTTTATCAACCTTAAATATAAAGCAATATTTTGTGCCACACATAACACTGACAATTTGTCCTTAAGGTTAAATATCAATGTAAAGAGTGACCAGAAAGTCTAAAATTGCCCAAAAATGGTGATCTGAAAGGCATCCCACGAATTTGGATGGAGGGGACATAATACACCGAAAGCAGAATTGTTGATGACACCAAAACGCAAACTATTTGATGTTTCATATATAAAATTAACAAATTGCTAAGTCAACCTTCTGTTGAGGATAGGCCTCTTTTCCCACTTATATTAAAAATGACTATTCAAAGTAAAAATAATTTAGTAAACAAAACAACCAATAAAATTCGTACACACTGTCATGGAGGTCAAGGATAAAAATGGAGATGATTTGGGTTCTTTCAATTTCCCAATCCTGGCCATCAACTTAATGCTCTCTTTATTTAAGATGATGCGCCACATTACCATAGGAACTGCCGAAATTGATTTTCTAGTCAGTGTTGCACCTTCGCTAACCTGAGGCACTCCAGGCACCGTCGTACACGAAGGTGTGATGTTTTGTTTCTTTTTTCGCTCCTGTGCTTGGGATCATTCATTCTCTCCTGCCTGTACTTGTTGCTGTTTGTATATCAGTCAAGAAAACTTTTGAGTAGTATCCTATTGTTGCACCTTTTAATTACTAAGTTTTTATTTATAGGGGTTTAAACATCTAAAGACTATAGTAGATTTTCTTCGAAACGTGGAAGATTTAAACAAATTCTTGAAGGTATTTTAAATTTTAACATTTTGATTGTAATATTTTAAAGCCTGACAAGAGTGAAATTATATTTGTCACTAAAGAATGATAATACACAGACTTCCCTAATGAATGCAGTGCGAATTGCACGAATGTAGTTCAAAGTGTTTTGACGGCAGCTCACGAAAATCGGTCTCCCTGGAGAACTTTAGGACAATGAATCAAGCCCGATAGCGTAGCTTCTCTCACGCCCAAGAACTTTAACGTTGAGGAGGAAATGCTATTTAGACAAACAAATAGTATATTAACCTAATATTTTTATCACCGAAGAGTTATTGTCGCGTTGATTCCCAGCGTGTACTAAACCAGTCGTTCAACAAATTTTGTTTCTTATGGTTTTACGAAATTAGCATAAGATATTTTAAATGTGTATTTGAGTAGCGTAAGAATAAGATAAACATAAATAAGTTATACAAAATAGTAACTGATTAACTAATTTCCACTCCATTATACATAATTATAGTAAATAACAAATGATTGTGTAATATTAAGTTTAATTACAGCTAATTCAAATATTAATATTTTTAATAGACTGTAAATAAAGACAACAAAACAAGTAGAGTATTTTATTTAATTTTAAGATATCCTACCTTGTGTATAATGCGTGAGTGCAAGAAAAGATTTGTCAGTCTAAAGGCAGGAGTTTTTATAAGTTGAGGGGCAACTGATGAGATTGGAGCCTTAGACGCGATACATAAAATATGATACACCTGGGGGCTGAAAATTGAGCAACCTTCTGCAACAGCCGCGCTGAAACCTCGACCTTATCTGATATATCAGGTCAGTCCCAATCTCACCGAGTCCTTCTTTCAGGTAGGCCGCTTTACTGGCGGCCATCTTGGTTTTAGAGCTATAAGAACAGTTTGAACCTTTTGCACTTTTGCTAGTTTATATTTTGCCGTAGAATTGTAGAAGATGCCTCAATCTAAAGATATCTTTATTATGCATCCAATCGCTTTTGAGTTTATTCAATATGATTATAGGTTATTCTGGAAAAATATTTGTTTTACTTCACCCTTTAAATATTAAACAACTATAGGCTTTGCTTGCTCATAACTTAACAAAAATGGCGTAAAAGCGAATGAGTTTTTACATCATTGTCCCCATTACTTCAAAAATTGATAAATATGATATTAAACTAATATTTTAGATTATTAAAATCTAAGATCCCGCTGTATTCATGGACCTCTCATTCTTTTACTGGATTAAATATTTTATTTTAATTTAAAAATTAATAAATAATCACAAACCCGGTCAGTTGCCATATTATATCCTGGCAAGGCTATATTTAATTAAAAATGATGACATTGAACACCTGGTCTCACCAAACAGAATTTTGGTGGGAGAGTATAGGCATCTTTCTCTAACTAATGGAAAACTGAACGCTCGCTCCTCTCTTATTGGGCCGTCTTCTCCTCTGCAGCTGTTTCTTGCGTCTCTCTTTAACGCACATATCAACGTATATAGCGCTCTTTGTCAGCATTTCTTTTCAAATAAAATTATTGAATTTCTAAATCGCGGCAACTGTAAGACTTTTCACGATTAAAAAAGGCAACTATATACCATTGAATTTGCAATAAAAATACCTACATTTTCATATTTCATCTTATGGGAAAAATAATGATGGGAAATTTTCACACCCATTTACCTGTTCACACCTAGTTGCCAGGTATTATTGCCCGAAAAAAGGTAGGCGACGGTGTTGTAGTATATTGTATATGTATTGAACTTTCCATTCGTACTGAATTTAAAATAAAAAAGAATGATGGTCTTCACGTAAAACATTTTAATTAAAAATAGCCTTGTCAGGATATGGTATGGCAACTGACCGGGTTTGTAATTATTTATTAATTAAAAAATAAAATATTTCATCCGGTAAAAGAATGAGAGGTGCATGTATACGGCGGGATCTTGTACTATTATTACTGGTTTCGTAGTGATGATTTTACGTTAAGTTATGAATTGTGTGGGTATCGCAGTAGTCAACCCTACGCTTAAGTATAAACGCCGTAGTTGTACATTCACTCGTATGTTATACGTTTTACCATTACTCAATGTCTGTATAAAGTAGTCAAGATATAGTAGAAAGATACGGTACAGATAAAGCCATACAACCTAGATGCCTAAGTGATACACAAATTAATATTTATTGCCTGATAATAGTCATTACAGCCCAATATGTCATATAAATAAAAAATAGATTACAAAAATATTTAACTAGAAAAAAAAGAAAAAAAGTATAAACACAGATTAAAACACGCCCCTACAATCTTCAATAATACAAAATGCCCAGTCTATATTAATATTTTGTATTCATTAAATATATTTTAACACCCTTCTATACCTACACGTATCGGTGTTGGACATTAGGGAAGGTAATGAAGCATTAAAGATATCAACTGATATGTATACGAACCTAATACAGGCAGAAGGAATTTCTGTGTGGAGTTATTATTGTATTGTTATTTCTCAATGGATAGGGTAGTTCAGTTGGAGTGGAGAATCATGAAAGTTGTTATGAAAAAGGATAAAGGTTTCCATTGTTTAGTTTGAAAGTGAGGTTAAAAAATTGTTGTGACGGAAAGCGTTTCTGCAAGAGTCTCTACCAGGAATGCCACAGATAATCCTTGAGACCTGTCTTCTGCAAATTGATGATCTGGGAATTCATGAGATCAATAAGTCTCCAAATGGTCACCGCGTAATACAGATAGGGACAGATGCAACCATAGTATACAGTGAGTAGAGTTCAACGATTAGCACAGCAGGCCATTCTCCTGAGAATACACAGACCACTGATAGTTGGACGAGCAACTATATCTATATGATAAGAGAAGGCTAGACTATCGGGGATTGGCAATCCCAGAGAGGTGACCTCTGAGCCGTGTGTATATCTCTGCAGACTGAGGGCGTATGTACAGAAAGAGGCACTAAAATTCCTGCAAAATTTTTAACCTCTGCCACCAGTTTATAGAGGTTCTACACCTAGAGTGTAGGTTCAGCAGGTTCCATAGAACATAAAAAACCTGCATTAGCAAAATATGTGACATCAGAGAATACAAGTAAAGTATTTAAGAGATGACAAATAAAAATAGAAGACAGGGCCACGACATGTAAAACACTTCGAGTGCAACCAATAGAAAGAATTTACAAATTAAATGAGTTATTTTACTATTTTATCTGCCGTCAGCAAGTCCTTATCTGTCTATAAGGAGAAATATCTATTTAATAACTTTCATGGTACAAACTGCCTATACTATTTTCTTTTTATATTCGCATGCTACTCTGTAAGACTTTTAAATATATATCAAGGGCGTAAACAGCTTAGTATGGGGAGAGTAAAAAATAGGGTTTGCAAGTAAAGATGTAGCCATCGAGGTTACTTAAACTTATTAAAAAAGATATAACAGTGTTTTCATCAGCACTTTGCCGAAAGAGTGACTAACGAACCGAAGTAACCACCACGAGATGTGATATTCACTAACTCACTTATCGCGAGTTTTGGCTTCATTTGTGGCGTTTGACACGGGTTAAACACATTAATACGGTTTGTAAAGTGAGTTAGCCGTTGCGTAGTAAAATATTAATCAACATATTGAGAATGTTTAATTTAGACCCCGGCTAAAATATTAGGTTTTACCATGTTTGAAATATCACTATTATTCAATAATTATATCTTTTTTAAACAATACGTACACCACATGTCATGACTGATTTAAATATACTTAACTATGTGTTTAGGCGTGAGTTAAATTATCAGTTTTACCATCTTTGACTTGTCGATATTATTAAAAAACAAGATATACTTACAGCAGTACGTTCACAAAACGTCATGACTGATTTAAATATACTTAACTAAGTGTATAGGCGTGAGTTAAATTATCGGTTTTATCATCTTTGACGTGTGAATATTATTAAAAAAACAATATATACTTATAGCAGTACGTTCACAAAACGTCATGACTGATTTAAATATACTTAACTATGTGTATAGGCGTGAGTTAAATTATCAGTTTTACCATCTTTGACTTGTCAATATTATTAAAAAACAATATATACTGACAGCAGTACGTTCACAAAACGTCATGACTAATTTAAATATACTTATCTATGTGTTTAGGCGTGAGTTAAATTATCAGTTTTACCATCTTTGACTTGTCAATATTATTAAAAAACAATATATACTTACAGCAGTACGTTCACAAAACGTCATGACTGATTTAAATATACGTCTTAACTATGTGTATAGGCGTGAGTTAAATTTTCAGTTTTATTATCTTTGACGTGTCAATATAATTATAAATATATATATATATATATATATATATATATAAAATTATAAATAAATAAATAAATAATATATATATAACCATTATATATATATAACCATTATATATATATATATATATATATATATATATATATATAATGGTATTCATATATATTCATTATATTATATATATTCATTATATATAACCATTAACCATATGAACAGCCATGTGTTAAACTATCTGATTTAACGTCTTTTATATGCTTATTTAATTCAAAAATGTGATCTTTTACAACTGTACGTACACGACATGTGTCGACCGATTTAAATCTAGTTAACTATATGCACACTGGATCGTTAAAATGCTATATATTTGTCACTGCATTAGTAAAGCATGGCTAAGGACTATATTTTCAATAAATAGTTCCCTCAACAAGCAGATCTGATACTTATAACATGATAATATTGATAATGAATGTTTAAGTTCCGTTTCCATGAGTCGGTGCGGTCCCACGGGACACGCCGCGCCGTGGCGCTATCTGGCTTTGATTTATAGTTCCTGGAAAATTCCCTGGCGAGATCAGAGATACCGCGTCTATCTGCTGGAGCGTCCTCCTGTAATATTGGCTTAGATCGCTGAGTTTGAATTGTAATTCCTTGTTACTAAACCAAAGCGTTCGTTTGTCTCCTTTCCTCAAAACCCGAGAAAAACATTTTTGTAACTTTGTTAATGCAAAAGCGTAATTTTATTAATAGTGAAATAACACGTAACAATACTGTATATAATATTTATCATTTATTAAATAGTGTATAAAATCTACGATATATAGATACTGAGAGTTAATAATTTAAGCCACGAAGTCAGTTTGTATAGGGTTGGTTGACACTGTTTTAATTTTAATTTTTGTGTTTAACAGTTGATTTTAAGTCTGTTGAGAAAATAAAAGTAAAATTCTTTCCCTGAATCTAAGGGGAAAATCACCTGCATTGCCTGGTTTTTAGTAATTGTTACTTAGCAATCAACTTGTATTTATCATCTTAATACTACCTTAACCTATCTATTTATCAGGAATTGGCATCTTCAAAATCTTTTTATTTAACTCGTGTATTAGCTATTTACTCAACGGACAAAGTTGAATAATTACTTTGTTATATTCAGTAAGTTGTTCCCTTCGACTCATTCCATGTCATACAAGTAGCTAACAGTTGAACACTGATCCATGAACACACCGTATTAGTTTATATATGACGCCATCAATTGAATTAAATTGTTTCTAAAACACTATCAGCAGCTTATAATAATTTCTATGACAGAGGGTCTTATACATTATTAGCACTTAGGAGTTGTGTGTGAAGGACTAGATAGACAGTTGGGTGTTGGGACTAGCCTGGTACCTGCAGTTTTCTGTCCCATCAGTCACCTATTGTCACTGAACGGGTTGTTCATTAGCATCTGACTCACGAGTAATACCCATAACGAAGTAATAATCTTCAACAGTTTCAGTGTATAACAAGTTAGTATAACTTTTCTCTTTATGTTATTTATAATGTCACTCACCATAGGATAAAATTAAAACTAACAAAAGTATGGAATTTAATGAGGGATCACTCGGTGACTCACAGGACGGAAATACGGTGGGTCCTAATCCTCTGGACTTGTGTGTGAGTGTGTGAACCTACATGGACCCAGATGTAATAACTAATTGCTAAAACCTTTCTAAAAACCCAATTCCGAAATATAAAATTAAAAATAAGTTATTTGATAACAATTTTAAAGTCCCAAGTTAATTTAATATTTTTTTATCTGTTGCTGAACCAACCAAATTATATAAAATAGATATACATAGCGAGGGGCCATTGTCGAGACCGTTCTCATCAATGGGCCTTCTAGTCCAATCATGCACGATCTCAAAACAAAAAGTTTTAACATGAACCGTATGTATCTGTGGTTATTCTAAAAGAGGTTCAATAATACTTTGACACCACTTACTAAATTTATTAATGGTTCGTTTGCGTAAGGCGTCTAACTATCTCCATTGAATACTGCAAAAGTGACACAAATTAAAAAATAGACGATCGTTGCTTGTATCTCATGCAAATATAGCTTAATTTTTATTCTTCCTGTATTCGATAAAATGCATAAAAAAAGCTTTCATCGCACAATCACAACAATTTATTGATCATATCGATATTGTATGTCCTAAAAAGTTTGGGTTCAGGGAAAACAAATCAACTATCGATGATATAACAGATATCATTCACATTGTTGTCGATAGCGTGGAAAAGAGAGAACAGGGGCTAACGCATATTTCTCAATCTTTGTAAAGTTTTTGACCATGTACATTATGTGACACTGTTGCACCAGTTGTAGGCATGTGGTTTTCGGGGTTTTCCGTATGATTGGCTCTCATTACCCATAGGAGGTAATGCGTGCAAATATCGAATGAAGTGTCAAGCTTAGAGAAAATTACCCATGGTGTCCCTCAGGGATCAACACTGGGGCCAGTTGTTTTCCTCAATCATGTCAATAGGTCGAATTCTTTAATCCAGATTGGAAAGAAAATGTAATATGCTGAAGACACGACTCTCTGTATTCGATAAAAAAACCAAACACAAGTGAGGATATTCATTGAGCTGAATTCCTGCGTTGAGCATTTTTTCAGAATATATATGAAAAAAACTTTTAAAAATAAAAGGTGACGAAGTTCTGCCTACTGGTGGTGATGGTGGATAAGGTTTTCTTGAAAGAAGCAGAATTTACAAAGTTCCTTGGTATATGGCTGGATCGAGGGTTGACACGGGACTATCATATCGAAATCGTCTGCCCAATGGTTGCTGCCAGGACTTATGTCCTGCGTAAACTTCCTATATGCTTTCTATGGATATATTGAAAACGTCCTGTTTGATACATATATTTATCTTAAGGTATAGCATTATGGGGCAGCTGTTCTATATAAAAATTAGAAAGAGTATTTAGAGCACAATATAGAGATGTGATAATTCTTTTAAATTGAATTCCAGAGAGTTGGGCAAAGATGCCTTCTTAGAGCATAAAGTGTTGACTTTACCCTCTCTATTCTCGAGAACGCCCTGTATTTACGCTTCAAATGCGAATTGGTTCAAGATAGGGACGTCCACTTACGACACTAGAGGCAAGGACAATTTCAGTAATAAAAAACACAGCACGAAAATCATTTCAACACGTGCCGTCTCACATAGGCGTAAGACTAATAAATACGCTCCCTGAGAGTATTAAACCTCTAAATTATCCCAAACACAAATGTCGATTAAAACGATGAGGTTGAGTGGTAGAGAGAGCTTGATAGCCCTAACTCCGCCTCTGTAATAAAGGCATTAAAATTACACTCTTTGAGTCAAAGGCATTCACACCACTGAACGGTTCATGATGGCCGCCAGGAGGAAAATATTTGAATATTATAATTGTTAGTGATATTAAAATCAAACTTTTGATATCGAAAGCGATGCCAAAAGCCTTCTTGTTATCGTTGTAATTAGTATTACACTGTAGTCGTATTTATATTCATAATATAAATGCAATTAAATTATATGATTGTTTGTACAATACAGAATATTATTATTACCATAGATTACGTTAGAGTCTTGCCAGAAACGAGCAGCCTATGTTTTTTTTAACGAAATACTTTCAAAACCGTGAACATTTAATCAGTTTAACTGCTTGAACGATCGAGTAGTTTTAAGTTGAGATAATGTCAGAAAAGGAAATAAAAACGAAAAAAATAAGATTAACGCTTTCAGATGTAAGCAGATCGCCAGAACGAGTCCCTGGAGAAGAATGAACGCTATCAGGATTTGACTTACGGCTGCTGGAATATTCCCGCCAGAATAGTTTATCGTTCCGGATCGGCTGTGATGTCGGCTCGGGGCCTATTATACTCAGCCTGGCCATTTGTGTTTACAGCCGGGGACTTTAGAGGTTTTATACTTACACTTCGATAATTTACCGAAGTGATAGTCAAACATGGATCCATTCCTTACAAATATAGTATAAGTTTATACCACTCAGTTTGTTACATTAGTAATAAGAGGGAATCTTATTCAGAATTTGTTATGAAAATGTAACAGATGAGATTATAAATGACACTTTAAATTATTATTTGTTAATTTTAGAACATCTACAGAAAAAGATCTGATTTTGAAAAACTTCCAGAAGGATTTAATATGGAACGTGGTTTGCCTAATTATTTTGGTATCAAATAATTTCTTACGATTTGGGGTTTTTGCTTTAACAAGAAAGGAAATTTAAATATGGAACGGTCATTACCAGAACGCCCGTATAATACATATAGTTAATGTTTGCTTGATTCATTATTTAGTTTTATTTTCTAAGAAATAAATGGAATTGTGTCCATAGATCGTGCCTTTCAGTAAGAGTCTAGAACTTTGTAATGAAGAAGACGTTTTTTATAATGTTTTATTTATAAAAATAACAATTAGATTGTATTTAATAAAAGTTACTTCTGTTTATGATATAAAAAAAACTTCGTATCATGTTGAATTTACAATATACTTAATTTACTTTACTTTTTATACGCATTTTGTTAATGAAAAACGCTGTAAATTATAATAGTATTTTGTTTATCATTTATAGAATAAGGTACGACGATTTTATTCTGCCAGTACAATCCAAAAATAATACAAACAGCTTTCAATGTTATCAGAAAGACGTGGTAATGAAATCAGTTATTTTTCTGAAGTACTAAACAACAAGGAAATGTAATTATATTATATAAGTACATAATTAGCTTACATGACAGAAAGGGAACATACAAAGTTAAGTAATGATTTGAAATATTTTCATTTAATAATAAATTCTGATGATGGAACGCAAAGTTTAACATCGGAATGTGTTATCTCTAAAGGCTAAGTCACTTGAGACTGTGGTTAGGTCGGCGATATCTGTGGTCAATTCCATTAGTCTGCGAACTTCTAAGTCCTCACAGCTGTGAAGTAAATCTAACATTTTAACCTAATACACCGTGTCCTTTAATGTCTAAGTCACTTGAGAGTGTGGTTGGGTCGGTGATATCTGCGGTCGATTCCATTAGTCTGCGAACTTCTAAGTCCTCACAGCTGTGAAGTAAATCTAACATTTTAACCTAATACACCGTGTCCTTTAATGTCTGAGTCACTTGAGAGTGTGGTTGGGTCGGTGATATCTGCGGTCGATTCAATTAGTCTGCGAACTTCTAAGTCCTCACAGCTGTGAAGTAAATCTAACATTTTAACCTAATACACCGTGTCCTTTAATGTCTGAGTCACTTGAGAGTGTGGTTGGGTCGGTGATATCTGCGGTCGATTCCATTAGTCTGCGAACTTCTAAGTCCTCACAGCTGTGAAGTAAATCTAACATTTTAACCTAATACACCGTGTCCTTTAATGTCTAAGTCACTTGAGAGTGTGGTTGGGTCGGTGATATCTGCGGTCGATTCCATTAGTCTGCGAACTTCTAAGTCTTCACAGCTGTGAAGTAAATCTAACATTTTAACCTAATACACCGTGTCCTTTAATGTCTGAGTCACTTGAGAGTGTGGTTGGGTCGGTGATATCTGCGGTCGATTCCATTAGTCTGCGAACTTCTAAGTCCTCACAGCTGTGAAGTAAATCTAACATTTTAACCTAATACACCGTGTCCTTTAATGTCTAAGTCACTTGAGAGTGTGGTTGGGTCGGTGATATCTGCGGTCGATTCCATTAGTCTGCGAACTTCTAAGTCCTCACAGCTGTGAAGTAAATCTAACATTTTAACCTAATACACCGTGTCCTTTAATGTCTGAGTCACTTGAGAGTGTGGTTGGGTCGGTGATATCTGCGGTCGATTCCATTAGTCTGCGAACTTCTAAGTCCTCACAGCTGTGAAGTAAATCTAACATTTTAACCTAATACACCGTGTCCTTTAATGTCTGAGTCACTTGAGAGTGTGGTTGGGTCGGTGATATCTGCGGTCGATTCCATTAGTCTGCGAACTTCTAAGTCCTCACAGCTGTGAAGTAAATCTAACATTTTAACCTAATACACCGTGTCCTTTAATGTCTAAGTCACTTGAGAGTGTGGTTGGGTCGGTGATATCTGCGGTCAAGTCCATTAGGTTGCAAACTTCTAAGTCCTCATAGCTGTAAAGTAAATCTAACATTTTAACCTAATACTTCGTGTCCTTTAATTTCTGAACCACTTGAGACTGTGGTTAGGTCGGTGATATCTGCGGTCAAGTCCATTAGGCTGCGAAATTCTAAGCCCTCCTAACTGAGGCTGTGGCAGGATGTATAATGTATGACAGTGAAACGTTTATAAGTTATTACTACTTACTATGTATGTGTTGACGCTTTGAATGTCTATCAAATGAACACAGTTCGATCTGTTGTATAGAAACATTGGTTTAAAATATCTTATATTTATAATGATTTATTTATTTAATACTAAATGTTTCACTGTACAGGACTTGAATCAGTCTTTTTATTTCTTTATGTTATTCCTTACCTTTTTGCCATTTTTTGCCAAATAATTATAACTACGGTTGGTCTATGTATTAAATAGAATAGATGAGTGTCCTCCGAATCTAACGGGCTTTAAGTTTTGTTATATAAAATATTTATTAAGAGACACATTAGCCTTTTTACTGCTTGATAGTCTTTATTGTTAAGTAATTGCTAGAAATAGAAAAATGAAATAGCTTTGTTCAGTAATTATTTTAGCAATTTTTTTTTGTATTATAGTTAAACGTTTACAGAAAGATATGTAAAAATGTTGAACTTTAAAAACATATTTACAGACAGATTATTATTGCAGTTATTTAATCACGCTACTTTTAGTCCTTGATTATTTGTAGGAAATTTATGATAACATATGAAATGAGCCATTAATTACTAAAATACTAAACTACACACCGTTAGTAATCTCGCACCGTACATACAGTGCATCGAGACGTCTATGGAAACTACTACTCGTATGTATATTTATAAGTGAAATAGCTCCATTATTACATCCATTATTTCATCCATTTAAAAATTGAAAATCAACAGTAAAAGTTGCAGTAAAAGGATTTTTAATTTTTATATATTTCTTATAAGCACCTTAACTGCCAAAGGTAATGTCTAATAGAATTCATAATGTGCAGTTAATCAATAGGATTCTTTATAAACATATAACTATTTTAAAAGTAGAACTTTAAATATTTTTAATGAAATCACAATAATGTCAGAATAATAAAATTTTTATTTTAGATGTTATTGTTCCTGTAATGTTTTTCATGCTTAGATAATTATATATATTAGCAACATAGTATTTTTATTATTTGTATATGTTAATTAATATTGATGTGTGCCCAATATTTTTAACTAACGCAAATTTATTTGCCCGGATCAAATTAAATCTGGCGACAAATCAAGCTCAGTTACTGACAGATGCACAGATAGCACATGTTAACATGAGCATACATTAAATTTTATAATGAAATGATCGATACAAATCCCTAGTAAATATCGGATTGAGGTGGTAGCGGTTGGACCATTAGTCCGGGAGTGTCGCAGCTGACAGTTCCAAGAGATAATCGCATCAGCAACGCATCGTTAGATAACTTTTAACATCGGAGTTTTAATAATAAAATAATAATTACCTCAGTTGATTGGAAATGTCTCTCTGTCTCATTAAATTAGATCATATAGCGTTGGTAGCTGTCAGTATTAATGTAAGGCATCTAAACCGATATGGCTGCTAATACTGAACATTATGGTAGGCTATACAATTAATTGAAATATTTAGCAGATCACTTAAAAGGATTCAATAGAAAACATTGGCATATTTTATTTACTACATTAATCCACTCAATGTGTTCTATAACACAGACGAAAGAGTAAGAAAATATTATAAAGTTATATTTTCCATAAATTTTATCATGTAGACGTGTCTGGCTAAAAGTTCCCACCCCTATACATTTTGCTCTCCCCTCCACATCCACCTTGTAGTGTTAGAAATATTTCGGTTTACTGCCCACATATTTGTAAATACGCACAAATTATCTCTTAAGTTCCTAATCGTGCCTTGCACTGTCCTATGTATTGTATTACTATCAAATAAGTTTAAATTTAGAATCTGCCTGTAAACCTCCTAATATTACGTCTCTGCATTGCCATAAAAATAGCAATGCCATATAAACTTAGGGATTCTATGAGTTACATAATAAAGTTGTTTTAAAAAAATAATCGAAAACGTTATTTTTTAACGTGAATACAATATAAAACAATGAATCGTAGGCCTACAATTATTAATACTTATTGAGCTATTGAGAAGGTCAAACGTATACTAGAAGATGAACATTAGGTTTTTGTAGATATCTTTCGTAAAAAACGTTTGTTGGTTACGATAAAGAGTTTTTTTGCGTGTTAAAATATACTTTTGTTTCAAGAAAACGTGTTTTTAGGTCCAGATTGAGGTAACGTGAAGATTAAGTTTACATTTTTGGTAGGAATACTACAGTAAACATATACATATTATGTTACTGTGTACATTACATTTTGTTCTTGTGAAATTAAAAACAATAACCATGTTACATATTGTGTATCTGGTCTTGTTAGTATGTAAGATATTTTTCCTTTTAAAAGAATACTTGAAAATGGCTAAGTATAGGATAGAAAGCAGGTGAATACTATAATAAAAGATTATACAGCACATGGTTATATTTAATATTCAGGGGCTCACACATTTTAGGATGGAGCAGTAAAGGCGAGAGCTGATAAGGTGTGATGGTGTTGGATGAAAGCAAGAGTCAGTGTACGATAAGTTTTGGTTTTTAAAACCATTCATCCACACAGTGCTATCCTAACAGTATTAACTCACTTCCGCTTTTGTGTTTTTATCGACCTTAAGTATAAACCAATATTTTGTGCCGCACAGATAACTGATGCTTTCTTCCTAAGAAGGTTGAATATCAATGTACAGGGTGTTCAGAAAAGGGCGCCACAAACGTATGTAGTTGACTGTCCTCCGAGTAGATACATATGGCAGAGAAATGTGTCGTTTAGTCATAATTTTGTCTTATTTATAAAACAATTATTACCTTTAGTATTAGTAAATTATAGATTCTAACTCTTTGCAAATAGATTATGAAAAAAGAAGTATAAAACTAGTATAGCTATAAAACATTTACTAGGTACCCTTATTTTAACACAGCCTTAATAAATTCCAGAGGTACCTACCTTTTACGTACTTTTTTCAACAAAACCCGTTGTCGTATAAGTGAGCATTACCAATTTCAAGGTGCGCTTGTACAAGCCGAGAGCAACAAACATGTCAAAAGGTAATGTCTCTCAAGGGAAAATAATGTTAAAATGGCGGCAAGCGGCTAATTGACATATTTTTCGGCATATGACAACAGGACATTATTTTTGTTTGAGTACTCATAAGTACTATAAGCCACAAAAGTATATGACACTCCTTTTCTGAACACCCTTAATAAATATGGATTGGTTTAAAGGATATCACCAACTTTACCGTGAGCCAACGAGGGTAGTTTCAGTAAATAGACATATGAATAATGTATAAGCTAACTGCACAGCGAAACTAGCTTTTACAGTACAGTTAAAATAAAAGGTCACGAAAGAGACCAGAAGTGCATGTGAATGAATACAGGGTAATTGAGCTGTACCTTTTAGTTTATACTTACAATGACGTCTAACCACGTATTGGTAAAGCTTTTTATAAACGTGAAGTATTAAGGTCTCTCTGAGTATACTTAAGAAATATGGATGGTTCGGACTAGATATTTGGTAAAAAAGACCATAAATTTAGATTAAATATTTTAATTTGAAACTAAACGTATCTCGTTACTAAGATATGGTGACAAAAATGTAATGCATTGTCTACAATATCAATGTAATATCTGCAAAAGAAGGCTTAAAGAACATTTTACCAGAATTTAATTAAATAGTTAATAATCAAACAATGTCTTAGAGTGTTTCCAATTGTTGTATACGTTGATCATGTATATGTATGTGCATGTATATGTTGATTGTATGATAAAACCATCATAACTTTGAACGGTCCTTTTTTAAGTAGCTGAGTTAAACACCCACTTCCGGTATAAGTGAGGTGATATCCGTTACACACATTAGGATCTCGGCCACGGAGCCAAATTTCCGTAAGCTACGTCCAAGCTGTTTCCTGTCAGGGTCAAGGATTCGTGGTATACATTTGTGACCATCGTTTCCTGATAGAAAAACTTCGGAGTCAACATTTTGAGGTTAACAGTGGAGTAAAATTGAAGGGAGATTTTATTAGAATATTTATTTAGGATCTCTGCGTTGATAAAAAGGAAGTGTTGAGGGCTGAACGATTATCTATTGTGTTTAGAGGGTTTGTAATTATAGTCTGTCACCGATTCATCCGAAACATGTGTCAGTTCAATAAATGATTGTCAGATCTGAAGGCTAACGTTTATATACTGATGTACAACCCCCGATACTTAGGCATACAGCTAAGCGGGCATACCAAAGCCTCAGCAGGAGCGATGATTGTTGGACGATGCTTGGTTGCTGTTAAGGGGAGTCCTTGTAGAAAATGAGGTAGGAGCTACTGCTGGCAGACAGAATGTCCCTGTCAAAAACTTCCAGAAAAATGTAGATCATCAATGATAAGAAGGATAGCTTACTCAGAATTTTTAGTAGCGACTGTTATCTTTTATTCGTAGGAATATGAGTTCTGTCCAGAATAGGGTACGCGAAGAACGTCCTGTACAAGTAGCTTTATTCTGGAATGCAAAGTTTTGTAAGTTATAAGGTCGGATTCGAGACATAAGTGAAGAATTTTACGCTGCCACGTTCAAAATAATATTTACATTGTTATGGATTAGGCTGAAGGACAATTAATTCTTAAAACAGCCGCAAGAATTCGGCAAGACGAGTATACCGCTAAAGCATTGATGTTTAATTTTACAATAAACAATCAAAAACAAAAACAAAACAAAAGGACAAAAGGAAAACACAAAAACAAAAAGAAATAAAAAACACAAAAGGAATAATGTCACTTGAATCCATAGCGAAAAATATGTTTGCCATTACTTCAACTAAGAAAAGGTTTTGACAGTAGAGTTTTACAGAATTTTGGTACATTTTAAAATAAATTACGAATACATAAATTTTTAACAAGTTCGAATACAATTAAGATGACGAGTATGTATATTTTTGTATTGGAAAAATTAAACTAATTAATTAAATATTATTTATCTTTAACATATGATGTATACCAGTGGATGAAATAATTTTCAAACTGTATACAGTAAATGTGATGTAAAGATTTATCACTAATATTACACCTCTCAGTTAGTTCGACAGCACAGTTTAACTCGATGACACAATATCGTCTGATGAGGCTTCCGCAGTGCCAGCAGCGTCGCATCAGTTGTTAAACTGATTTATCGGGAGTTTGGTCGTGAGTTGGAACAGCGTGACTTGTTCTCACTCTGGAACTGAGGCACAATTCTCTCCTGACATCCTTTACACTACTGTATTAACATAAACTTTCACATAAATCAATTACAGAACAAATAAAACCCAAATCGAGAAGATTAACTCAATTGAGTGAGTTGGGTCACTAAACTAAAAGGTCAGTATTGACAATGTAAGCCCAACGTAACCCTGTTACTACCGGAACTCTTGTCTGCAGTCGGTCAGTGCCTCTGAGACTAAATATAGACTTCTAACCAAGCGACTACTCTCTGTGTATGTGAGTCTTTGTGTGTTAGCTATAGTTATTAAGTCATTTATCATTTTTATATTCTTACTTAATTAAATCAGATCATGTATGTAAAAGGAGCATTAAAAGTATGAACATTAAGAATCATGGATGAGCGACGGGATTGTAATAGCTGCTATTACCTTTGCCAAGTTTCTTCGTTCCGTGAATATTTAGGACCTGTAGCTCTATACTTTATCCACTTCGGGGGGACGGTTAGTGAATTAGGACGTTTGGCTACGGGAAGGTAACAAAACACAATTCATTTACAATGAAACGTACGTAATTATTTGAATATATACAAGTTTAACTTTAAAACTATTATTTAATGATTGACTTTCCTACAACTTCTTAAAAGTTATAAGAAAAACAGAAAATACCTGACACATTTGTTATACCCAAGTTTATTGCATTGGCTTAACCACCATGTACAGTTAGGTCCACAATATATTTTTGTTTTAGTGATATGTTAAACATAAGCTAACAAATTCGCTTCAAACGCGACTTCTCTAAAGGAGAATTAAATACAATACGTAAATACCTGCTGTATTTTAAATATTTCATACATTGTGGGATATAGCGTTTGCCTCATTTGTTGCCTCATTATTTTTATAAAATGTCCTGGTCGGTGCTTGTGTAGCTATTGAAGGGTGTGAATGTTGAGATTAACTCCAGTTCACCTTCCACTTAGTGCTGTGTCTCAAATTAGACGCTGTCACAGACATAATTGTGCACCTGATGAGATAATAGAAATACTACTTCACTTAGGTTACACTATATTTTTAGAGTATGATTCTGTGATATCGAATCTATATAGAGTTCATTTTAAGCCTCCTCATTGCCGAATATTTTGGCATCTCTTCAGACGGACACAACTCCAGATTTCAGGAGTCAAGTCTGCGACAGTGTCACATTTCAGACGCTGAAGAAAGTACAATGGAGTTGAACTCAACATTCATATTGACTCAAACCTTCCTACAATTACTACGTAAATTTAAGGGTGTTTTAATCCAACTATTCATTTCCTTGCTGGAAAATGAGGGTAATAACATATGAATAACTCTCCTAACTTATCTTGGTCGTGTTATTTTTTTAGGAGAAGCCGATCTCCTTTATACCTAGTTCTGCCCGTCCTTATGGGCCACTGGCCTATGCGAGGATCTTATCAAACAGAATAAGGGGGACAGTCGATACAGTACAAGGTCGATGGTACTGATAAAAAAGTGCAAGGTTCACAGACAGGATTCGAACCTGCATTATCTGTAACTCAGACTCAAAGTCAAACATCTTAGACCGCTCGGCCATCGGCACTCCCAATTATGCTCTTGGCACACAGTCATATTTAACTGTGTTTTAATCAATAATTAAATATTATATTTTATATTTTGATTTATATAATAATATTTTATGTTATGGCACAAAATAAATTATCACAGCAAAATAGAAGTTATTGAGGAAATATAATGGGGACTCAAACATGTTTTATATTGGAAAGTTAGAAAACACGAATAAATATTGCATTCCTCATACACATTATATTCTGTAGCCTTCTATCATACTGTTTGTTATTCATGGATAGTTCACCTGCAGGTTCCTAACAATTTGTACTGGAATACTAAATATATTAACAGTACTGATTATTAGTGTTTTCCTTCAAATTGATAGAGGAATTATCTATATGAAAGAAATCGATCGTCAAACGCGATGGAGGCCATCAAAAGGGTTAAAAATATGAAAATTTAACTTTCAAAAATTAGGTAAAGACACTGAAAATCAGCATGTTTTGTCAATAGTCCGTCTGAGTATAGTTAGCAGACGCTGTTTTAACATTTATTTATGTGTCTGGAAGTTGGTTTTAAGTAGAATAGTAATAAAAATATGATATGATAAAAAAAATCATCGTTTCAATATTTTTAACCCCTTTGGGGTAACCTCCCATACGAGTTGCACTAAAACTGACTCAGTTCACAGTCGATTTCTGTCTTAAAAAATTCGTCTATTGATTTAAACAGAAATGAGACAGTGTTTTTAAACAATTTAAATTGTCTCTTAATTCCAGGAATTTTTTGAAGTTAATTTTTTATATTTTGATATAACATTTTCATGATTATATAGTCAATTTCATAAACTGTTTTATTAATTTTTATTAATATAATTATTTATATTAATATTTTAAAATTTATATAGTTATTTATTATAAATAAATTCCTGGCCAATATTTTCAGCACACGAAAAATTATATATTGGTTTATTCGGTAGAATATTTAAGTTTTACCATGGTTACACTGAATTATTTTAACACTGTAAAGTAATTAAATCAAGTTTCAATTACTGAATTGCAACTTCCTAATGAAAATATTTATTTCACCCTTGCAAGTGCCATATGGCTGTAATGCATTTCCTGTACATGGCTATCACTTTGTAGACAGAGTTTTATACTCTTATTTTATGTACCTCCATAAATACAGGAATCTGTGTAAACCCTTTCTATGGTAAAAGTAATAATTAGCTGATTATGAGTTTTCAAGTGTACTTGATTCCTTGAACAAAGAAAGAAATAAAAATATAGAAAGTAAAATATAACTTATTACAGTCTGCATCCCTTCAGCTTTTGAAATCTTTTACGTAGACCGATTGAATCTTGATTGGAGTATTTAGTGCTTTTAAACAAACAAAATGCTCACCAAAACTTATTTCTTCTAACCTAATAAACTTAATTTCAAATATTTCATTTTAGTTACTAACCACAATTTCTAGTTAGTAGTATAACAGAGTTTTAATTTAATTTAAATAAGAATGAAACAAATAATAAAGGAGCCACACTAGTTACTTATATGTGAATATCTTAGTCACAAGAGAGCAGTTAATTCCGAGCTATCTACATAAACAATTGTAGCCGTGAATACCAACTGAGACAAACAACTGCGGAACAACATGCGACCCTTGCGGCACTCCATTCCTCATTGTAACACCCCGTAATTGAGCACCGATGTATAAATTGGCTACAAAACAGCTGAAAGTCAGTGCCTATAAGCAATGAAATATACTTAACCAATTCTAATAGCTTATAAATTACACCTAGTATTAAATCAAAGATTACAATTTCTCTTTTAATTAAAGAGGGTGTATTTTTGTTAATTATTATTTTTATGGTTCATTATAATAGTATACATAGTGACATATGCATGTTGTGTATATAGTAAAATTCCTATAGACAATTATATTTTTAAATACCAGATTTGCAATAAATGATTAAATCTTTCTTTACTATGGAAATAATTGATCAACTCTTAGAAAAGCTACTAATTATGTAATGCCATAATGTTTAGTTTTTTATAGCCAAAGTATAAAAATAATTTTAATATGGTAAGTTATTCAATACACATAGAAATTAAATGTAACATAGTTTCAAGATTTTATTATAGAATAGGGTTTTTCAATAGCAATATGTATTGGTAAATTTATTCTATTCTAAAAAAATAAAAATCATTATCATTATCGGTTTCTGCTGGTAATATTTTTTAGTCGCTGTTGGTACCGATTATCTTTATATTTTCATTTATTTAAGTAATGATTATTTTTGTATCAATAAGTGTATATATCATGTTTCTATCTGTTTGTATGATAAAAAATATGTTTGTATGTAAGAAAAAATAACTATCCATATTTTTATTCTTTTAAATCATATGATTTCTCGCATTATTATTATTCTCAGTAGAGAATTATTATATTTTAATTATTAAAGTAATGATTATTTTTTATCAATAAGTGTATACATCATGTTTCTATCTGTTTCTTAAAAAAATTGTTCGTAGTTAAGAGAAAGTTATTATTCGTATTACTTTTATTCTTATAAAGATATTAGTTTTCTAACTTGCTCGTATGTTAAAATAATACCAAAATAGTTGACAAAAATATCTCTACAAAGAATAACTATTGCTAAAAGACACACACCTACTGACGGGTTCTAGGCTTGTGGTATTTAGCAACATGTAATTGAGTTATGGAAGACCACATCAGCAGTTCCTCAGCTGCTGAGTCGGGCCTATCAGTCGGGTCGGCGTAGTTCATGTTTTTGTTTAGTGTGCAATCACAAGAGCTTTACAGCAAAAACACATTTTTGTTGCGTTTTAGGAATTTATTAGATAATTTTTATTGTATATTCTATCTTTAAATCCATACCATTTATATTTTTATAATCAACTAGGAAACCCTGACGACCACTTATGAAATAGTTAGTCACTAACGCTAAAGTTTACTCATACATAATAAACTTAAGGTGCAGATAAATATAATTATTTACAGTTTTTATATATTTATATTTGTGAAGTATTTATATAAATTTACATTTCAACGTCTCATTAATTTTAACAAACGTGAACGACTTTTGCATCCTTGTAGTTTACACACAATCTAAAGTTAAACTTGATATATTGAAGTTAGTTTAATTGTTTAAAATAATTACTACGCGCAAATATAAAATTGCTCTATTACTTTAACAAACTGTGCAGGTGTCGCTCCTAATATACAATTAATTTGTAAGCATTTATTCTTTGTACAGGTAGTTGTGAGATTAAAGATACACTTTATTAAAAAACTATTTAGATTATAAAAAATAAAATTAGAAATGTATTTAAATAGGGGTATTGCTTTACTATGTATTTGTTGAGCTACATTAAAAACCAACCTGATATTTGATATATGTTGCCATTTTACATAATTGTTGGTGTAATAGAAACTAGATAATTTTTATTTGTAAGATCGCCACGAAACTTTGGGCGGAAGCAGTAAACGCAAACTGATAAGGCGTGATGGTGCCGGGTGAAAGCGAGAAGGGTAGAAAGAAGATAAGTTTCAGTCATAAAAGGGTTCGATTTCAAAGCCATTCATCTAAAGAAAGCACCGAAGTGGCATTCACTTACTTCACCTCTTTCAACTTCGATCTTCTTAATATTACAAACATAATCGTACTCCGTACAACAAAAGATAGGGCTTACCCTAAGAAGAACAGTAAACAGCTAATAAGTAATTAGTTATTATTAAGCCATGTAATATTTTACACCCAATAACTCGATCATATTTTGTGTAAAGATGTAACATGGATAATTTATAGGGTGATTGTGGAGCGAACTGCAGCTAGGCCACGAAATAGGCCATCGTGTTAGTTGTTGGAGTAGATAAATAGCTGGGAGATATACAGAGTTAAAATAAACTCTTCTTAAATGTTAAAAACCATGACAATTCCATCGAGGTCAGAATGCCTTCGCCCTTGGCTTTGATTGCTGATTGTTAAAACTATATGTAAAATTTATCTTAAGACCATCAATGACTTGTGCCAGGTAAGACTTAGGCTTTCTATTTTATTCGCTTTGTTAAATAACTTGAGTTGTGGCTATTCTATGAATTTTCCAAATGTAATGTAAGATAATAAGCGATATGAAGTGCAAAACTAATATTTGTTTGTCTGACACACTATAGTAACTCTATTTACGTCCCTCTCCCAAAATTTGGAAACCAATTTTCTGTTGTGAAGTTAAACACTATCCTGTCCAATTGATCTCAAGGGAATAAAATCCTACATTTTAATTCAGCGAAATTTAGTCCCGCTACTTTAGGTACAACACAAGAAAAGTCAGTTGAGATTTCGCCTTCTTCCATTTTTGATTATAAAACGACACGTTTTGATTAAGAAAACCCAACATTATTATGGCTGTTGCTGTATATTTAACTTTAACTTTGAAACATTTATATTACATTTGGAATTTTGATTAGTATATTTATATTACAATACTACTAGTAGTAATATTGAACCGCAATGTTGAGCCAAGAAGGTTTAGGACATATCAAATTGATTTGATGGGTGGTGTAGTATAGTTTATATAATTATTATATTACAGTGTTGTATAGAAATATATGTCAAAAGTCTTATACAAAACTGCATCACATATTAATAAATATTTCAAAAACATCAAAAGGAATAACATTAAAATGTCAAATGTGGCAGAGTTAAGCTGTATTGTTTTATGAACTAAAGTAATAAATATGAATGAAATTGTATTAAGTACTCCTATGTAAATATAAGTCATAACCATGAATATAAGATTATAGAGTGTGGGGTCTGTCCTTATTAAATGAAACACCTATGGTCAGGAATCCAGTTTTCCTCCTACCAAATGGCATCAGGTCAACCGCCTTCTCTGTGGTGGTATAACTGTATACTGTATATGGCTGTATCTATTAGATGAGATGTTTGTGCTCTCCCTAACGATTTAAGAAAATCTCATTTGTGAAAATTTTAAGTTGATGAAATTAAGTTCATTTGATGAAATATAGGGTGTTTGAAAAAGACCTACCTATTTTTATGTACAATGTGTTTTACAATCTGTACACATACACTATAATAGTTTGTGGTATTTGATTCATCTACTCTTCAAGTTTGGCCTCCCTGCAGTTGGCAGGTCTGCTTGACCTTGAGACCTTCAGAGCTGTGCAGAGTTATTCTGCTACAATGTGTACTCCGATTTTTTTGAACCACATGACATATCGATCCCACGTTGATGTCTACTAAAATTAAAGAAAACTTGAAGGAATTCCCTTTCAGGATGTACTAATTCAAACATTTTTCATTAATTTTGCCATTGGGATATCTGATGTTTTTGTAAAATTATATTTGATTCTCTTTTGAAAACCTTACCATACGTTTCCCCACAACAAAACGAACGTACGCGAGTAACTTGGCTGTCAATGGAAGTCTGCTGAGCATTCTTCATTAATTCAAAACTAATATAAAAAATTTGATTTTTTGTGACGCCTTTCGTCTAAAGGAAAGCAACATAAAACCCACAAAACTGAAAAGGTTGTAGGTTAACATGTTGAAGTATTGAGACTTTTAGTTTTAAACACTTAGCTTCTATAATAGAGTTACAAACTTCTGCGTCACCCTCTCGTCTTTACTACTTAAAGACTTTTTGTTTTTGGCACTCTCTTTCTATAATATAGTTACAAAGTCTTCGAAATACTTCTAGACTACCGAAAGACTTAGATTTAAGAACTCTTGTACTATAATAGAGTTACAAAGTTCTGCGTCACCCTCTCGTGTTTACTACTTAAAAACTTTTAGTTTTTGGCACTCTCTTTCTATAATATAGTTACAAAGTCTTCGAAATACTTTTTAGACTATCGAAAGACGTAAATTTAGGAACTCTCGTACTATAATAGAGTTACAAAGTTCTGCGTCACCCTCTCGCCTTTACTACTTAAAGACTTTTAGTTTTTGGCACTCTCTTTCTATAATATAGTTACAAAGTCTTCGTCATACTTTACTCTAGACTATCGAAAGACTTAGATTTGGTAACTCTTGTACTATAATAGTGTTACATAGTTCTGTGTCATTCTATACTCTTGACTACTAGAAAACTTTTAGTTTTAGGTTTTGAGCAAGTGAATTAGACAACATTTTGTATTGAACCTTCCATATTAAAAATTATTGTACACTAGTTATTACAATTGGTAGAAAAAAGTATTTATAACAAAATGGTCAGTGCTGAGCGGTATAATATAAAATTGTTATTTGCTGCTTTTTTAAGTTACATTTTATGGAAAAATGTGTCCAGTTTAATTATCAGGGTCTATGTAATTTATTTGATAGTCATATATATATATATATATATATATATATATATATATATATATATATATATATATATATATATGAATGTTTGTCTATACGTTCTTTATAGGCTCAGAAATTATTTGACTGATCATTATGAAAATTAGTATGTGTATGTATTATTCTACGTAGAATGTTTATATACTATGGCCATTGATGTAACTCACCGCCAGGCTGCGCTGCAAAATATAAAGGTTATCAATGCTCCTGCTCATTAAAATTTGCAATTACGAGACAGTTACGTACACTAAATAGCAAAATACTGTTTGAAAGCGCTAAGTTTTGATGTATTTTTGTCTTAAAAAATAAATTTCTGATTGAATAAAAAGCTTGAGTGTTAGAGTACTTTACAATAAATTAAATGTACGTGTACAATGGCTATAAAAATAAACTTTTACAGGTTTTCTCGATCGTGGCAACAAGGTAAACCCTTCATTCTGCATTGGCTTTGGAAATACGATTCACTGCTCATACACGGATAAAGCTTACGAAAAGCGTGCGAAGCCGGACACATCTGGTAATACATAAAATAGCCTACAGCAGTACGTGAACGTGAAAAATTTCCAACCATATATTACTTGAAGAAAGGTTTCAATTTCAATAGTTTTCTAGAAATCAAGGACTGATACATGTAGAGTTGTGATGGTGGGGGGATGTTAACAGCCAGTCACATGTGCTTCTCTTCGTAATAACACTTTACCTCGGGCATCCAATCTGGGAATATCTTGACCTTTAACTGTACTTCGCTACGTTGAGAGCCGTTGTTTGTTGAGAGAAACCCATTATAATTTTTTCAAAATACACACCAACCTTGAGATATATAAAATAATGGATTTTCTTATGAATCGTTCAGATGCACGTATCGCTACATTTAGACAGTATTTTAAAATAAATTTGTAGAAAATTATTGACTGGATCTAATGATCTGTTAATGTGATAGAATTAATAAACTGAATTACCATTATGTTAATATTGTACAGTAAATTTAACTTAATATAGAATAAGATACGAACGTTTCTATAATATATAAAATTAGTTGCAAAGTTAATTATAATTGTACAGAGTGCAAGTTAAACGAGAACCGTATTATTTACCGTTTAACCTGTAAACATGTTATATCATATCAGAAATTTACTAAATATTTTAAATCACAGATGTGTTTAACTCAGCCCTCCATGTCGTAAATGATATGGAACGCAAGGAAAACACAGCAAATACATCTTAAATTTAAACTGTTCTCTCTCTTAGAGTATACTCTAGTAATTTCTTCTTGGTGTTGTGTTTTTGCTAAATTCCAGGCTTTCTGAATGTTAGGGTATATTTTATTTTTATTTTGTATAACCATTGCCCTTTGGTTACCCACTCAGTACTAGGTGGTAGTGTATTGATCTGCGCTTCAAAACTGTAACTTTCACAACACCACTTTTAGCAATGAAAACCATCTAATGAACTACAAGAATTTATAGTACCAAATATATTTGTTTCAAAGTAATTAAGAATACTAAACTGGAAGAAGAGTGCAGAAATTTTAAGACTTAAAGAAAGACTAAGACTATAAATAACGAAATTTTAAGACTATAAATGCCCAAAAAAAAGAAAAAAGCTGTCACAAAACGTTTTTAGTGTAACAAACAGTTTAGATTCTTTTTTAATTGGAAATTGGTTTTAAGGAACATGGTTAAAATTTCTAACGTAAGAACACACATTTTGTTCTATGATCGGAAATGCATTTCACACATCTATTATATGGGATATGCAACAGAGAATGACTACATTTACTCATGTTTGGTTTATATGTGGATATATCCAAGCAACCGTAAGATCTATTATAGTAGTAAAGTCTCTATCTGTATAAATGGTGACCTCTTTCCTCAGTAGATCAGAAATTTCACTCCAAAACTAGCCACTCTTTGAGTACCAAGAGCCAATAAGATCGTCCCGTGGGTTTTTCAGACTAATATGTAAGAAAAGTCATACTCAGTATTACAGATACTTACTTTTTTACCCCCCCCTCACAAAAAAAAAAAAAAAAAAAAAAAAAAATATTATTCAACCCTAAATAAGATCATCAAGCAAGTTAAGTCTTTAGCAATAAAACCTATCAACAGAAACGTTTTAAGCCAAAATAGTAGGTATGGGTTTTAATTTGAAGATCGGGGAAAAAGAAACACAATAAAACATCACTTCATAACATATATGCACAAATCCAACACATGATTCATTCAGATGGTTGGAAAGGTTTTTTTATATTGGTGACTTCGGTATTTTCATCATGGTCCTTCATTAATATGATTAAGTTTCACGTATAACTAACATTGATATAAACCAAAATGGTATTTTACAAAGCAAGTCTGTTTAAATTTAGTGTACTTTGTAAATTTTGTTTTCTATTGTTGGGGATTTAAGACTATAAATAAAGTGTAATAAAACAGGTAAATATAAAGTTTCGGTTGTAAGTATTATTAAAGACATATTTAATAAAGTAAAGATTTTCTTATGAACTTGAATTATATAGTCACGTTATAAAGGTAGAGAAAAGAGGGTAATCTCCACTACGTTGAATACATCGGGTACTAGATTAGTCATGATTTCTTTGTTTAGAATGTGGAATAAATCTCTCATAATAAGGCAAAGTGGTTCATTTAGGGCTGCTCATTTGTCGAATCCTGTTTAAAGCAACTTCAGACTCCTCTTCTGTTCTCAGGTCTCACCCCCCCCCGTCTCTCTCCTCAGATTCTTATTCAGTCATATTCAGTCTTCTTCTTCAGTTCTGTAGTATCAACCAAAGAGAACTGAGAACTCGTATAATGGAAGGAATCGTATGAGATCATTAAAAAAGTTTCGATTTTGATAATTATTAATCATTCAAAGATATTGTGTTAGGAAAAAGTATCTATTAACATCATTATTATGCGTCAGTATTTCTTATGACGTAGTCTACCGGGTAAAACGGATATCGCAAGATAATCGGATCAAGCAACGTTGAGCGTGGCTGTTTCTTGGATAGGTGACCGCTGAGCGATCCTGTCCTTGCAAGCAGTCCGCCTGCCCAGCCATTGGTGATGGTTCGGAAGTCACCTTTAAGCTGTTTGTCCCCAGGTTAAGTGTTAGAGAGAGCTTCTTAACCCTAAATGTTTCCTGTGTAAATAAGGAATCTTTAATTTACTTTTATTATACAATACTATTATGTTTTATAGTACAGATATTTTTTTTTCAATTCATTACAGAAAGCAGGACATCCGACATACACAAATAATACTATTTATACTACAAGGTATAGCAACTTTGATGTTATAAAAATAATGCAGGTCTACAAATGTTTATCGGAAATTCATTCCTACAGAGTTTATATTTACAGATGACGTCAAAATAATAAAAGTCACTGAGATTATTTAAAAGTACTATGTTATATTAAACAGATTTTTGTACAGGTTGGAATTTGCACAGTCAGACACAACTGGGTAAGAAACCAGATCGTGTAAAAACGACAACAGTCTACCTCAATATTGAGAATGGTGGACCTTAAGGTTTGAGTACCATTAAATTATTGTATTTATTGAAATGAGTTTGACAGTATTATAATTATAATTTTGATAAATCCACATTGTGAGGAAGTATTGGTATTTCATAGTAAATATTAATTTACATTTTGTATACTAAGTTTACACTTGTTTTAAATATTTCTCTCTACTACTTCCCACTACTACATTTTACAAAACAAGCATACAATATTTTAAATGTGAATTTCGGTAGTGTAAGAATAAGACAAACATAATAAGTTCCACAAATTAGTATCTGAATAACTAATTTTCGCCCCATTAAATATAAATGTAGGAAAGAAAAAATCTTGCTTAATATTAAGTCTAATTACAGCTAATTAAATACTAATAATTTTAATAGACTAAATAAATACAACAAAACAAGTAGAGTATTTAATTTAATATTAAGAAATCCTACCTTGTATATAATGCAATGTATATAGTGCAAGAAAACCTTTGTCAGTCTAAAGGCAGGAGTTTTTATAAGTTGAGGGGCAACTGATGAGATTGGAGCCTTAGACGCGATACATAAAATATGATACACCTGGGGGCTGAAAATTGAGCAACCTTCTGCAACAGCCGCGCTGAAACCTCAACCTTATCTGATATATCAGGTCAGTCCCAATCTCACCGAGTCCTTCTTTCAGGTAGGCCGCTTTACTGGCGGCCATCTTGGTTTTAGCGCTATAAGAACAGTTTGAACCTTTTGCACTTTTGCTAGTTTATATTTTGCCGTAGAATTGTAAAAGATGCCTCAATCTAAAGATATCTTTATTATGCATCCAATCGCTTTTAAGTTTATTCAATATGATTATAGGTTATTCTGGAAAAATATTTGTTTTACTTCACCCTTTAAATATTAAACAACTATAGGCTTTGCTTGCTCATTACTTAACAAAAATGGCGTAAAAGCGAATGAGTTTTTACATCATTGTCCCCATTACTTCAAAAATAGATAAATATGATGTTAAACTAATATTTTAGATTATTAAAATCTAAGATCCCGCTGTATTCATGGACCTCTCATTCTTTTACTGGATTAAATATTTTATTTTAATTTAAAAATTAATAAATAATCACAAACCCAGTCAGTTGCCATATTATATCCTGGCAAGGCTATATTTAATTAAAAATGATGACATTGAACACCTGGTCTCACCAAACAGAATTTTGGTGGGAGAATATAGGCATCTTTCTCTAACTAATGGACAACTGAACGCTCGCCCCTCTCTTATTGGGCCGTCTTCTCCTCTGCAGCTGTTTCTTGCGTCTCTCTTTAACGCGCATATCAACGTATATAGCGCTATTTGTCAGCATTTCTTTTCAAATAATATTATTCAAATTTTAAATCGCGGCAACTATAAGACTTGTCACGATTAAAAAAAGCAACTATATACCATTGAATTTGCAATAAAAATACCTACATTTTCATATTTCATCTTTTGGGAAAAATAATGATGGGAAATTTTCACACCCATTTACCTGTTCACACCTAGTTGCCAGGTATTATTGCCCGAAAAAAGGTAGGCAACGGTGTTGTAGTATATTGTATATGTATTGAAATTTCCATTCGTACTGAATTTAAAATGAAAAAGAATGATGATCTTCACGTAAAACATTTTAATTAAAAATAGCCTTGCCAGGATATGATATGGCAAATGAGAGGTGCATGTATACGGCGGGATCTTGTACTATTATTACTGGCTTCGTAGTGATGATTTTACGTTGAGTTATGAATTGTGTGGGTATTGCAGTAGTCAACCCTACGCTTAAGTATAAACGCCGTAGTTGTACATTCACTCGTATGTTGTACGTTTTACTATTACTCAATGTCTGTATAAAGTAGTCAAGATATAGTAGAAAGATACGGTACAGATAAAGCCATACGACCCAGATACCTAAGGGATACACGAATTAATATTTATACTATTTATTGCATGATAATAGTCATTACAGCCCAATATGTCATATAAATAAAAAATAGATTACAAAAATAGTTAACTAGAAAAAAAAGAAAAAAAGTATAAACACAGATTAAAACAAGCCTCTACAATCTTCAATAATACAAAATGCACAGTCTATATTAATATTTTGTATTCATTAAATATATTTTTAACACCCTTCTATACCTACACGTATCGGTGTTGGACATTAGGGAAGGTAATGAAGCATTAAAGATATCAACTGATATGTATACGAACCTAATACAGGCAGAAGGAATTTCTGTGTGGAGTTATTATTGTATTGTTATTTCTCAATGGATAGGGTAGTTCAGTTGGAGTGGAGAATCATGAAAGTTGTTATGAAAAAGGATAAAGGTTTCCATTGTTTAGTTTGAAAGTGAGATTAAGAAATTGTTGTGACGGAAAGCGTTTCTGCAAGAGTCTCTACCAGGAATGCCATAGATAATCCTTGAGGCCTGTCTTCTGCAAATTGATGATCTAAGAATTCATGAGATCAATAAGTCTCCAAATGGTCATCGCGTAATACAGATAGTGACAGATGCAACCATGGTATACAGTGAGTAGAGTTCAACGATTAGCACAGCAAGCCATTCTCCTGAGAATACACAGACCACTGCTAGTTGGACGAGCAACTATATCTATATGATAAGAGAAGGCTAGCCTATCGGGGATTGGCAATCCCAGAAAGGTGACTTCTGAGCCGCGGATGTAAGTAACAGAACGAAGCGCTACAATTTCAGTTTTAAACCTGTACCACCATTTTATAGAGTTTCTACAGAGAAAGAATAGGTTCCGGATGTTCCATAGGACATAAAACACCTGCATTAGCAAGCTATGTGACATCAGAGAATACAAATAAGGTATTTAAGGGATGACAAATAAAAATAGAAGACAGGGCTACGACATGTAAAACACTTCGAGTGCAACCAACAGAAAGAATTTACAAATTAAATGAGTTATTTTACTATTTTATCTGCCGTCAGCAAGTCCTTATCTGTCTATAAGGAGAAATATCTATTTAATAACTTTCATGGTACAAACTGCCTATACTATTTTCTTTTTATATTCGCATGCTACTCTGTAAAGCTTTTAAATATAATCAAAGGCGTAAACAGCTGAGTATGGGGAGAGTAAAAAATAAGGTTTGCAAGTAAAGATGTAGACATCGAGGTTACTTAAACTTATTAAAAAAGATATAACAGTGTTTTCATCAGCACTTTGCCGAAAGAGTGACTAACGAACCGAGTTAACCACCACGAGATGTGATATTCACTAACTCATTTATCGCGAGTTTTGGCTTCATTTGTGGCGTTTGACACGGGTTAAATACATTAATACGGTTTGTAAAGTGAGTTAGCCGTTGCGTAGTAAAATATTAATCAACATATTGAGAATGTTTAATTTAGACCCCGGCTAAAATATTAGGTTTTACCATGTTTGAAATATCACTATTATTCAATAATTATATCTTTTTTAAACAATACGTACACCACATGTTTTGACTGATTTAAATATACTTATCTATGTGTTTAGGCGTGAGTTAAATTATCAGTTTTACCATCTTTGACTTGTCGATATTATTAAAAAACAAGATATACTTACAGCAGTACGTTCACAAAACGTCATGACTGATTTTAATATACTTATTTATGTGTTTAGGCGTGAGATAAATTATCAGTTTTACCATCTTTGACTTGTCAATATTATTAAAAAACAATATATACGACAGCAGTACGTTCACAAAACGTCATGACTGATTTAAATATACTTAACTATGTGTATAGGCGTGAGTTAAATTTTCAGTTTTATCATCTTTGACGTGTGAATATTATTAAAAAACAATATATACTTACAGCAGTACGTTCACAAAACGTCATGACTGATTTAAATATACTTATCTATGTGTTTAGGCGTGAGTTAAATTATCAGTTTTACCATCTTTGACTTGTCAATATTATTAAAAAACAATATATACCGACAGCAGTACGTTCACAAAACGTCATGACTCATTTAAATATACTTAACTATGTGTATAGGCGTGAGTTAAATTTTTCAGTTTTATTATCTTTGACGTGTGAATATTATTAAAAAACAATATATACTTACAGCAGTACGTTCACAAAACGTCATGACTTATTTAAATATACTTAACTATGTGTATAGGCGTGAGTTAAATTATCAGTTTTACCATCTTTGACTTGTCAATATTATTAAAAAACAATATATACTGACAGCAGTACGTTCACAAAACGTCATGACTAATTTAAATATACTTATCTATGTGTTTAGGCGTGAGTTAAATTATCAGTTTTACCATCTTTGACTTGTCAATATTATTAAAAAACAACATATACTTACAGCAGTACGTTCACAAAACGTCATGACTGATTTAAATATACTTAACTTTGTGTATAGGCGTGAGTTAAAATTTTCAGTTTTATTATCTTTGACGTGTCAATATAATTATAAATATATATATATATATATATATATAATTATAAATAAATAAAATTTATTTATTTATATTATTTTTATATTATATATATATATATATATATATATATATAATGGTATTCATATATATTCATTATATTATATATATATATTCATTATATTATATATATTCATTATATATAACCATTAACCATATGAACAGCCATGTGTTAAACTATCTGATTTAACGTCTTTTTATATACTTATTTAATTCTAAAAAATGTGATCTTTTACAACTGTACGTACACGACATGTGTCGACCGATTTAAAATCTAGTTAACTATATGCACACTGGATCGTTAAAATGCTATATATTTTGTCACTGCATTTAGTAAATCATGGCTAAGGACTATATTTTCAATAAATAGTTCCCTCAACAAGCAGCTCTGATACTTATAACATGATAATATTGATAATGAATGCTTAAGTTCCGCTTCCATCAGTCGGTGCGGTTCCCATGGGACACGCCGCGCCGTGGCGCTATCTGGCTTTGATTTATAGTTCCTGGAAAATTCCCTGGCGAGATCAGAGATACCGCGTCTATCTGCTGGAGCGTCCTCCTGTAATATTGGCTTAGATCGCTGAGTTTGAATTGTAATTCCTTGTTACTAAACCAAAGCGTTCGTTTGTCCCTTTTCCTCAAAACCCGAGAAAAACATTTTTGTAACTTTGTTAATGCAAAAGTGTCATTTTATTAATAGTGAAATAACACGTAATAATACTGCGTTTGATATTTATCATTTATAACGCATAGTGTATTCAATCTACGATATATAGATACTAAGGTTTAATACTTTAAGCCACGAAGTCAGTTTGTATAGGGTTGGTTGACACTGTTTTAATTTTAATTTTTGTGTTTAACAGTTGATTTTAAGTCTGTTAAGCAAATAAAAGTAAAATTCTTTCCCTGAATATAAAAACATACTTTCCATTTTCTAAATTTCGCCTGCATTGCCTGGTTTTTAGTAATTTTTACTTAGCGATACAAAGCAGTCAACTTGTATTTATCATCTTAATATTACCTTAACCTATATATTTATCAGGAATTGGAATCATAAAGATATTTTTATTTAACTCGTGTATTAGCTATTTACTCAACGGACAAAGTTGAATAATTATTTTGTTATATTCAGTAAGTTGTTTCCTTCGACTCATTCCATGTTATACAAGTAGCTAACAGTTGAACACTGATCCATGAACACACCGTATTAGTTTAAATATGACGCCATCAATTGAATTAAATTGTTTGTAAAACACTATCAGCAGCTTATATAATATAATTTCTATGACAGAGGGTCTTATACACTATTAGCACTTAGGAGTTGTGTCTGAAGGACTAGATAGACAGTTGGGTGTTGGGACTAGCCTGGTACCTGCAGTTTTCTGTCCCATCAGTCACCTATTGTCACTGAACGGGTTGTTCATTAGCATCTGACTCACGAGTAATACCCATAACGAAGTAATAATCTTCAACAGTTTCAGTGTATAACAAGTTAGTATAACTTTTCTCTTTATGTTATTTATAATGTCACTCACCATAGGATAAAATTAAAACTAACAAAAGTATGGAATTTAATGAGGGATCACTCGGTGACTCACAGGACGGAAATACGGTGGGTCCTAATCCTCTGGACTTGTGTGTGAGTGTGTGAACCTACATGGACCCAGATGTAATAACTAATTGCTAAAACCTTTCTAAAAACCCAATTCCGAAATATAAAATTAAAAATAAGTTATTTGATAACAATTTTAAAGTCCCAAGTTAATTTAATATTTTTTTATCTGTTGCTGAACCAACCAAATTATATAAAATAGATATACATAGCGAGGGGCCATTGTCGATACCGTTCTCATCAATGGGTCTTCTAGTCCAATCATGCACGATCTTAAAACAAAAAGTCTTTTAACATGAACCGTATGTATCTGTGGTTATTCTAAAAGAGGTTCAATAATACTTTGACACCACTTACTAAATTTATTAATGGTTTCGTTTGCGAAAGGCGTCTAACTATCTCCATTGAATAGTGCAAAAAGTGACACAAATTAGAAAAAGACGTTATAGTTGCTTGTATCTCATGCAAATATAGCTTAATTTTTATTCTTCCTGTATTCGATAAAATGCATAAAAAAAGCTTTCATCGCACAATCACAACAATTTCTTGATCGTATCGATATTGTATGTCCTGAAAAGTTTGGGTTCAGGGAAAACAAATCAACTATCGATGATATAACAGATATCATTCACGTTGTTGTCGATAGCGTGGAAAAGAGAGAACGTGTGCTACGCATATTTCTCGATCTTTGTAAAGTTTTTGACCATGTACATTATGTGACACTGTTGCACCAGTTGTAGGCATGTGGTTTTCGGGGTTTTCCGTATGATTGGCTCTCATATTATCCATAGGAGGTAATGCGTGCAAATATCGAATGAAGTGTCAAGCTTAGAGAAAATTACCCATGGTGTCCCTCAGGGATCAACACTGGAGCCAGTTGTTTTCCTCAATCATGTCAATAGGTCGAATTCTTTAATCCAGATTGGAAATGAAAATGTAATATGCTGAAGACACGACTCTCTGTATTCGATAAAAAAACCAAACACGATCTTGAAGTGAGGATATTCATTGAGCTGAATTCCTGCGTTGAGCATTTTTTCAGAATATATATGAAAAAAAACTTTTAAAAATAAAAGGTGACGAAGTTCTGCCTACTGGTGGTGATGGTGGATAAGGTTTTCTTGAAAGAAGCAGAATTTACAAAGTTCCTTGGTATATGGCTGGATCGAGGGTTGACACGGGACTATCATATCGAAATCGTCTGCCCAATGGTTGCTGCCAGGACTTATGTCCTGCGTAAACTTCCTATATGTTTTCTATGGATGTATTGAAAACGTCCTGTTTGATACATATGTCATTTATCTTAAGGTTTGGCATTATGAAGCAGCTGTTCTACATAAAAATTAGAAAGAGTATTTAGAGCACAATATAGAGATGTGATAATTCTTTTAAACTGAATTCCAGAGAGTTGGGCAAAGATACCTTCTTAGAGCATAAAGTGTTGACTTTACCCTCTCTATTCTCGAGAACGCCCTGTATTTACGCTTCAAATGCGAATTGGTTCAAGATAGGGACGTCCACTTACGACACTAGAGGCAAGGACAATTTCAGTAATAAAAAACACAGCACGAAAATCATTTCAACACGTGCCGTCTCACATAGGCGTAAGACTAATAAATACGCTCCCTGAGAGTATTAAACCTCTAAATTATCCCAAACACAAATGTCGATTAAAACGATGAGGTTGAGTGGTAGAGAGAGCTTGATAGCCCTAACTCCGCCTCTGTAATAAAGGCATTAAAATTACACTCTTTGAGTCAAAGGCATTTACACCACTGAACAGTACATGATGGCCGCCAGGAGGAAAATATTTGAATATTATTATTGTTAGTGATATTAAAATCAAACTTTTGATATCGAAAGCGATGCCAAAAGCCTTCTTGTTATCGTTGTAATTAGTATTACACTGTAGTCGTATTTATATTCATAATATAAATGCAATTAAATTATGTGATGTTTGTACAATACAGAATATTATTACCATAGATTACGTTATAGTCTTGCCAGAAACGAGCAGCCTATGTTTTTTTTTTAACGAAATACTTTCAAAACCGTGCACATTTAATCAGTTTAACTGCTTGAACGATCGAGTAGTTTTAAGTTGAGATAATGTCAGAAAAGGAAATAAAAACGAAAAAAAATAAGATTAACGCTTTCAGATGTAAGCAGATCGCCAGAACGAGTCCCCGGAGAAGAATGAACGCTATCAGGATTTGACTTACGGCTGCTGGAATATTCCCGCCAGAATAGTTTATCGTCACACCGGATCGGCTGTGATGTCGGCTCGGGGCCTATTATACTCAGCCTGGCCATTTGTGTTTACAGCCGGGGACTTTAGAGGTTTTATACTTACACTTCGATAATTTACCGAAGTGATAGTCAAAATGGATCCATTCCTTACAAATATAGTATAAGTTTATACCACTCAGTTTGTTACATTAGTAATAAGAGGGAATCTTATTCAGAATTTGTTATGAAAATGTAACAGATGAGATTATAAGTGACACTTTAAATTATTATTTGCTAATTTTAGAACATCTACAGAAAAAGATCTGATTTTGAAAAACTACCATAAGAATTTAATATGGAACGTGGTTTGCCTAATTATTTTGGTATCAGGTAATTTCTTACGATTTGGGGTTTTTGAGTTACAAGAAATGAAATTTAAATATGGAACGGTCATTACCAGAACGCCCGTATAATACATATATTTAATGTTTGCTTGATTCATTATTTAGTTTTATTTTCTAAGAAATAAATGGAATTGTGTCCATAGACCGTGCCTTTCAGTAAGAGTCTGGAACTTTGTAATGAAGAAGACGTTTTTTTATAATGTTTTATTTATAAAAATAACAATTAGATTGTATTTAATAAAAGTTACTTCTGTTTATGATATAAAAAAACTTCGAATCATGTTGAATTTACGGTATACTCAATTTACTTGACTTTTTATACGCATTTTGTTAATGAAAAACGCTGTAAATTATAATAGTATTTTGTTTATCATTTATAGAATAAGGTACGACGATTTTATTCTGCCAGTACAATCCAAAAATAATACAAACAGCTTTCAATGTTGTCAGAAAGACGTGGTAATGAAATCAGTTATTTTTCTGAAGTACTAAACAACAAGGGGATGTAATTATATTATATAAGTACATAATTAGCTTACATGACGGAAAGGGAACATACAGAGTAAAGTAATGATTTGAAATATTTTCATTTAATAATAAATTCTGATGATGGAACGCAAAGTTTAACATCGGAATGTGTTATCTGTAAAGGCTAAGTCACTTGAGACTGTGGTTGGGTCGGTGATATCTGCGGTCGATTCCATTAGTCTGCGAACTTCTAAGTCCTCACAGCTGTGAAGTAAATCTAACATTTTAACCTAATACACCCTGTCCTTTAATGTCTAAGTCACTTGAGAGTGTGGTTGGGTCGGTGATATCTGCGGTCGATTCCATTAGTCTGCGAACTTCTAAGTCCTCACAGCTGTGAAGTAAATCTAACATTTTAACCTAATACACCGTGTCCTTTAATGTCTAAGTCACTTGAGAGTGTGGTTGGGTCGGTGATATCTGCGGTCGATTCCATTAGTCTGCGAACTTCTAAGTCCTCACAGCTGTGAAGTAAATCTAACATTTTAACCTAATACACCGTGTCCTTTAATGTCTAAGTCACTTGAGAGTGTGGTTGGGTCGGTGATATCTGCGGTCGATTCCATTAGTCTGCGAACTTCTAAGTCCTCACAGCTGTGAAGTAAATCTAACATTTTAACCTAATACACCGTGTCCTTTAATGTCTGAGTCACTTGAGAGTGTGGTTGGGTCGGTGATATCTGCGGTCGATTCCATTAGTCTGCGAACTTCTAAGTCCTCACAGCTGTGAAGTAAATCTAACATTTTAACCTAATACACCGTGTCCTTTAATGTCTAAGTCACTTGAGAGTGTGGTTGGGTCGGTGATATCTGCGGTCGATTCCATTAGTCTGCGAACTTCTAAGTCCTCACAGCTGTGAAGTAAATCTAACATTTTAACCTAATACACCGTGTCCTTTAATGTCTGAGTCACTTGAGAGTGTGGTTGGGTCGGTGATATCTGCGGTCGATTCCATTAGTCTGCGAACTTCTAAGTCCTCACAGCTGTGAAGTAAATCTAACATTTTAACCTAATACACCGTGTCCTTTAATGTCTGAGTCACTTGAGAGTGTGGTTGGGTCGGTGATATCTGCGGTCGATTCCATTAGTCTGCGAACTTCTAAGTCCTCACAGCTGTGAAGTAAATCTAACATTTTAACCTAATACACCGTGTCCTTTAATGTCTAAGTCACTTGAGAGTGTGGTTGGGTCGGTGATATCTGCGGTCAAGTCCATTAGGTTGCAAACTTCTAAGTCCTCATAGCTGTAAAGTAAATCTAACATTTTAACCTAATACTTCGTGTCCTTTAATTTCTGAACCACTTGAGACTGTGGTTAGGTCGGTGATATCTGCGGTCAAGTCCATTAGGCTGCGAAATTCTAAGCCCTCCTAACTGAGGCTGTGGCAGGATGTTAATGTATGACAGTGAAACGGTTTATAAGTTATTACTACTTACTATGTATGTGTTGACGCTTTGAATGTCTATCAAATGAACACAGTTCGATCTGTTGTATAGAAACATTGGTTTAAATATCTTATATTTATAATGATTTATTTATTTAATACTAAATGTTTCACTGTACAGGACTTGAATCAGTCTTTTTATTTCTTTATGTTATTCCTTACCTTTTTGCCATTTTTTGCCAAATAATTATAACTACGGTTTGTCTATGTATTAAATAGAATAGATGAGTGTCCTCCGAATCTAACGGGCTTTAAGTTTTGTTATATAAAATATATATTAAGAGACACATTAGCCTTTTTACTGCTTGCTAGTCTTTATTGATAAGTAATTGCTAGAAATAGAAAAATGAAATAGCTTTGTTCAGTAATTATTTTAGCAATTGTTTTTTTTTAATTATAGTTAAACGTTTACAGAAAGATATGTAAAAATGTTGAACTTTAAAAACATATTTACAGACAGATTATTATTGCAGTTATTTAATCACGCTACTTTTAGTCCTTGATTATTTGTAGGAAATTTATGATAACATATGAAATGAGCCATTAATTACTAAAATACTAAACTACACACCGTTAGTAATCTCGCACCGTACATACAGTGCATCGAGACGTCTATGGAAACTACTACTCGTATGTATATTTATAAGTGAAATAGCTCCATTATTACATCCATTATTTCATCCATTTAAAAATTGAAAATCAACAGTAAAAGTTGCAGTAAAAGGATTTTTAATTTTTATATATTTCTTATAAGCACCTTAACTGCCAAAGGTAATGTCTAATAGAATTCATAATGTGCAGTTAATCAATAGGATTCTTTATAAACATATAACTATTTTAAAAGTAGAACTTTAAATATTTTTAATGAAATCACAATAATGTCAGAATAATAAAATTTTTATTTTAGATGTTATTGTTCCTGTAATGTTTTTCATGCTTAGATAATTATATATATTAGCAACATAGTATTTTTATTATTTGTATATGTTAATTAATATTGATGTGTGCCCAATATTTTTAACTAACGCAAATTTATTTGCCCGGATCAAATTAAATCTGGCGACAAATCAAGCTCAGTTACTGACAGATCCACCATGTTTATATAGCACATGTTAACATGAGCATACATTAAATTTTATAATGAAATGATCGATACAAATCCCTAGTAAATATCGGATTGAGGTGGTAGCGGTTGGACCATTAGTCCGGGAGTGTCGCAGCTGACAGTTCCAAGAGATAATCGCATCAGCAACGCATGTTTAGATAACTTTTAACATCGGAGGTTTATTAATAAAATAATAATTACCTCAGTTGATTGGAAATGTCTCTCTGTCTCATTAAATTAGATCGTATAGCGTTGGTTGCTGTCAGTATTAATGTAAGACAGCACAACCGATATGGATGCTAATACTGAACATCATGGTAGGCTATACAATTAATTGAAATATTTAGCAGATTAATTAAAAGGATTCAATAGAAAACATTGGCATATTTTATTTAGTACATTACTCCACTCAATGTGTTCTATAACACAGACGAAAGAGTAAGAAAATATTATAAAGCTATATTTTCCATAAATTTTATCATGTAGACGTATTTGGCTAAAAGTTCCCACCCCTATACATTTTGCTCTCCCCTCCCCTCCTCTTTAAGGTAGTGTTCGAAATATTTCGGTTTTCAGCCCACATGTTTGTAAATACGCACAAATTATCTCTAAGTTCCTAATCGTGCCTTGCACTGTCCTACGTATTGTATTACCATCAAATAAGTTTAAATGTAGAATCTGCATGTAAACCTCCTAATATTACGTCTCTGCATTGCCATAAAAGTAGCAATGCCATATAAACTTAGGGATTCTATGAGTTACATAATAAAGTTGTATTTAAAAAATAATCGAAAACGTTATTTTTTAACGTGAATACAATATAAAAGAATGAATCGTAGGCCTACAACTATTAATACTTATTGAGCTATTGAGAAGGTCAAACGTATACTAGAAGATGAACATTAGGTTGATGTAGATATCTTTCGTATAGAACGTTTGTAGGTTATGATAGAGAGTTTTTTGCGTATTCAAATATACTTTTGTTTCAAGAAAACGTGTTTTTAGGTCCAGATTGAGGTAACGTGAAGATTAAGTTTGCATTTTTGGTAGTAATACTACAGTAAACATATACATATTATGTTACTGTGTACATTACATATTGTTCTTGTGAAATTAAAAACAATAACCATGTTACATATTGTGTATCTGGTCTTGTTAGTATGTAAGATATTTTTCCTTTTAAAAGAATACTTGAAAATGGCTAAGTATAGGATAGAAAGCAGGTGAATACTATAATAAAAGATTATACAGCACATGGTTATATTTAATATTCAGGGGCTCACACATTTTAGGATGGAGCAGTAAAGGCGAGAGCTGATAAGGTGTGATGGTGTTGGATGAAAGCAAGAGTCAGTGTACGATAAGTTTTGGTTTTAAAAACCATTCATCCACACAGTGCTATCATAACAGTATTAACTCACTTCCACTTTTGTGTTTTTATCGACCTTAAGTATAAACCAATATTTTTCGCTGCACAGATAACTGATGCTTTCTTCCTAAGAAGGTTGAATATCAATGTACAGGGTGTTCAGAAAAGGGCGCCACAAACGTATGTAGTTGCCAGTCCTCCGAGTAGATACATAAGGCAGAGAAATGTGTCGTTTAGTCATAATTTTGTACTATTTATAAAACAATTATTACCTTTAGTATTAGTAAGTTATAGATTCTAACTCTTTGCAAATAGATTATGAAAAATAGAAGTATAAAACTAGTATAGCTATAAAACATTTACTAGGTACCCTTATTTTAACACAGCCTTAATAAATTCCAGAAGTACCTACCTTTTACGTACTTTTTTCAACAAAACCCGTTGCCGTATAAGTGAGCATTACCAATTTCAAGGTGCGCTTGTACAAGCCGAGAGCAACAAACATGTCAAAAGGTAATGTCTCTCAAGGGAAAATAATGTTAAAATGGCGGCAAGCGGCTAATTGACATGTTTTTCGGCATATGACAACAAGACATTATTTTTGTTTGAGTACTGAATAAGTACTATAAGCCACAAAAGTATATGAAATTATTTTCTGAATACCCTTAATAAGTAGGGTTTGGTTTAAAGGATATCACCAACTTTACCGTGAGCCAACGAGGGTAGTTTCAGTAAATGCGCATATGAATAATGTATAAGCCAACTGCACAGCGAAACTAGCTTTTACAGTACAGTTAAAATAAAAGGTCACGAAAGAGACTAGAAGTGCATGTGAATGAATACAGGGTAATTGAGCTATACCTTTTAGGTTATACTTACAATGACGTCTAACCACGCATTGGTAAAGCTTTTATAAACGTTAAGTATTAAGGTTCCACTGAGTATACTTAAGAAATGTGGATGGTTCGGACTAGACAGTTGGTAAAAAAGATCATAAATTTAGATTAAATATTTTAATTTGAAACTAAACGTATCTCGTTACTAAGATATGGTGACAAAAATGTAATACATTGTCTATAATAATGTAATACCTGCAAAAGTGTTCTTAAAAACATTTTACCAGAATTTAATTAAATAATTAATAATCAAACAATGTCAGAGTATTTCCAATTGTTGTATACGTTGATCATGTATATGTATGTGCATGTATATGTTGATTGTATGATAAAACCATCATAACTTTGAACGGTCCTTTTTTAAGTAGCTGAGTTAAACATCCACTTCCGGTATAAGTGAGGTGATATCCGTTACACACATTAGGATCTCGGCCACGGAGCCAAATTTCCGTAAGCTACGTCCAAGCTGTTTCCTGTCAGGGTCAAGGATTCGTGGTCTACATTCGTGATCATCATTTCCTGATAGAAACGCCTCGGAGTCAACATTTTGAGGGTAACAATGGAACCAAATTGAAGGGAAATTCTATTAGGACATTTATTTACTCGTAGTAGCTCTGCGTTGATATAAAGTAAGTGTTGAAGACTGAAGGACTATGTCTTGTGTTTAAAGGCTTTGTAATTATTGTCTGTCACCGATTCGTCCAAGACGTGTGTCAGTTCAATAAACGATTGTCAGCTCTGAAGGCTAACGTTTATTTACTGGTGTACAGTGTTTAGTTATAAAGCTGAGCGAGTGACGTAGATCTCTACCTAAGCCTCAGCAGGAGCGGTGATTGTTGGAAGATGCGTGTATGCTGTTGAGGGGAGTCCTTGTAGAACAAGAGGTGGGAGCTACCGCTGGCAGACAGGATGTCCCTGTCCAAAATTTCCTGAAAAATGTAGTTCGTCAGTGATGACAAGCATAGCTTGCACTCAGAATTTTTAGTAGCGACTGTCATCTTCTATCCGCAAGAATATGAATTCTGTTCAGAGTAGGGTACGCGAAGAACGTCCTGTGCAAATAACTTTATTTTGGAATGCAAAGTTTTGTAAGTTATAAGGTCGGATTCGAGACATAATTGAAGAATTTTACGCCGCCACGTTCAAAAAATATTCACAGTGTTATGGATTAGGCTGAAGGATAATGAATTTTTAAAACAACCGCAAGAGTTCGGTAAGACGAGTATACCGCTAAAGCATTGGTGTTTTATTTTACAATAAACAATCATCGCAAAAGGAATAATGTCACTTGAATCCATAGCGAAAAATATGTTTGCCATTACTTCAACTAAGAAAAGTTTTTTACAGTAGAGTTTGACAGAACTCTGGTACATTTTCAAATAAATTACGAATACATAAGTTTTTTACAAGTTCGAATATAATTAAGATGACGATTATTTATATTTTTGTATTGGAAAAATTAAACTAATTAATTAAATATTAGGTATCTGGTACATATGATGTATACCAATGGGTGAAATAATTTTCAAACTGCATACAGTAAATTTGATGTTAAGAATAACCATTAATATCACACTGCACAGTTAGTTCGACAGCACAGTTTAACTCGATATCACAATATCTTCTGATGAGGCTCCCGCAGCACCAGCAACGTCGCATCAGTTGTTAACTGATTTATCGGGAGTTTGGTCGTGAGTTGGAACAGCGTGACTTGAGTTCACTCTAGAACTGAGGCACAATTCTCCCCTGAAATCCCTTACCAGTAGCGTAGCCAGAAATTTCGTTCGGGGGGGGGTCCGAAAATTTGGGTCCGAAACCGGGGGATCCAGGGGACGTTTTGTGTGTTATTTGCCAATGAGTTCACTGGTAAAAGGTAAATACCAAAAATATGGAGCTTTAGTAACTACGACTTATATAAAGTGGAAAGATGTAATAGGCAAATTCAACTCTACCAGCAACTCTAGTACCACAAATTCTCTTGTATAGCTACAGAAACTTTACGAAGTTCAATTCTGGCCGAATAGAAGGCACCAAAGTGATGTTGGATTCACTGCATAAGAAAGAAAAAGAACAAAACAGAGCTTCACTCAAGCGTATAATTGACACAACTATATTCTGTGGAGAAAATGAAATACCCCCTCGGGGACATTGGGCCACTGACGACCAAAAACCCTTTAGAAAAGGGGGGCAAATTTCGAGTGTTGCTCGGGTACAGATCATCAAACTAACGGTCGGAAAATGCACCGGAAAAACTTTACTGATTAGAAGTTCGGCTACTTTGGATTTCACTGATTGAGGTATTTATGAATAAGTTATAATGACGTTTTTTAGTATCATTACACTGTAGACGAGTACATAATTATCGGAAAAAAATCAAAAAAATCACTTTCGGTCGGAAATAAAATACACCTGAAAAACTCTAATTATTAGAACTTCAACTACTTCGGACTTAATTTATTGAGGTAAACGTGGCACTTCTGATTGAGTTAGAACGACGATGTTTGTTATCATTAAACTGTACTCAACTACCTATATAATTATCGAGAAACAAAACAATAAAATAACTTTCGGTCGGTAAATACCGAAGAAAAGCTCTCTACAGATTCAAGTTTTGACGATTTTGGATTTCACTGGTTGAGTGGTTGAGGTAAAGTGGTATGTAGGGGCTTTATACATATATACGTCGGAGATATATGTATTAGTCGATGTTGAATTAATACCTAAAATAAACGTCCTAACATAATTATAAGTACCACTTTTACCTCAACCACTCAACCAGTGAAATCCAAAATCGTCAAAGCTTAAATCTGTAGAGAGTTTTTCTTCGGTATTTACCGACCGGAAGTGATTTTTTTTTCGATAATTATATAGGTACATTATACAGTTAAAAAAAAAAAACTCGTCGTCCTAACTCAGTCGAAAACACTACATTTACCTCAATCACTGAAGTCCAAATTAGTTGAAGTTCTAATCATTAGATTTTTTTCAAGTGCACGAGTATTTTCCGACAGAAAGTGATTTTTTATATTTTTTCGATAATTATATACACGTCTACAGTTTAATGACACCTAAAATCAACGTCGTAACTTAATTCTAAGCAGTCATTTTACGTCCTCAAAACGAATTTGAACGTAGTGGTCGCTAATTTAAACTGTTCGCCGTGTTACGGTTCAGGTTATTTTGCGACGTCACGTGACCGCGCCCTATAGAAATAACGTGATTACACTACACTATCCGAAAGGCCGAGCCCAAAAGTATCGTTTGATACTTTATGATTTAAACGAAAGGACAATTATATTTTTAACAACGGTCACTTTAATCAATTAAATCAATCAATTTAATGTTTGTAGACAAGAGTAATTATAACTCTCCTTTTTTCTCCTGCTCCTTGCTTTATTTTTTAAGGTGTCTTAAAATTTCGGGGGAGGTCCGGACCTCCTGGACCCCCTTCCTTCGCTACGCCACTGTCCCTTACGCTACTGTATTCACATAAACCATCACATAAATTAATTACAGACCAAATAAAACCCAAATCGAGAAGATTAACTCAATTGAGTGAGTTGGGTCACTAAACTAAAAGATCAGTATTGACAATGTGAGCCCAACGTAACCCTGTTACTACCGGAACCCTTGTCTGCAGTCGGTCAGTGCCTCTGAGACTAAATATACACTTCTAACTAACCAAGCGACTACTCTCTGTGTATGTGAGTCTTTGTGTGTTAGCTATAGTTATCTATCATTTTTATATTCTTACTTAATTAAATCGGATCATGTCTGTAAAAGTACTATTAAAATTACGAACATTAAGAATAATGGAAATCGAGCGACGGGATTGTAATAGCTGCTATTACCTTTGCCAAGTTTCTTCAAGTTCCGTGGATATTTAGGACCTGTAGCTCTGTACTGTATCCACTTAGGGTGGACGGTTGGTGAATTAGGACGTTTGGCTACGGGACGGTAACAAAACACAATTCCTTTACAATGAAACGTATGTACTTACGTATTTGAATATATACAAGTTTAACTTTAATGCTATCATTTAATGATTTGACTTTCCTACAACTTCTTTAAAGTTATATATATATATATATATATATATATATAAAAACAGGAAATAACTGACACATTTGTTATACCCAACTTTATTGTATTGGAGTAACCAGTACAGTTAGGTCCACAGTATATATTTGTTTTAGTGATATGTTAAACATAAGCTAACAAATTCGCTTCAAACACGTCTTCTCTAAAGAAGAATTAACCTACGGTATTTTAAATATTTCATACATTGTGGTAGATAGCGTTTGCCTCATTTGTCGCCTCATTATTTTTATAAAATGTCCTGGCCAGAGCTTGTGTAGCTATTTAAGGGTGTGAATGTTGAAATTAACTCCAGTTCACCTTCTACTTAATGCTGTGTCTCAAATTAGACGCTGTCACAGACATAATTGTGCACCTGATGAGATGATAGAAATACTACTTCACTTAGGTTACAATATATTTTTTAGAGTTTGCGTCTGTGAAATCGGATCGATTATAGAACTCATTTTAAGCCTCCTCATTGCCGACTGGACATCTCTTCAGACGGACACAACTCCAGATTTCAGGAGTCAAGTCTGCGACAGTGCCACACTTCAGACGCAGCATTAAGAAGAAAGTACACTGGAGTTGAACTCAACATTCATATTGACTCAAACCTTCCTACAATTTGCTACTTTGAATTGAATAGCGTTCTAATCCAACTATTAATTTCCTTGCTGGAAAATGAGGATAATAAAATATGAATAACTCTCTTATCCTCTTTGTTATTCATGGATAGTTCATCTGCAGATCCCTAACAATTTGTACTGGAATACTTAATATAATAGCAGTACTGATTATTAGTGTTTTCCATCAAATTGATAGAGGAATTATCTATATGAAAGAAATCGTCAAACGCGATGGAGGCCATCAAAAGGGTTAAAAATATGAAAATTTAACTTTCAAAAATTAGGTAAAGACACTGAAAATCAGCACGTTTTGTCAATAGTCGGTCTGAGTGTAGTTAGCAGACGCTGTTTTAACATTTATTTATGTGTCTGGAAGTTGGTTTTAAGTAGAATAGTAATAAAAATATGATATGATAAAAAAAATCATCGTTTCAATATTTTTTTAACCCCTTTGGGGTAACCTCCCATACGAGTTGCACTAAAACTGACTCAGTTCACAGTCGATTTCTGTCTTAAAAAATTCGTCTATTGATTTAAACAGAAAAAAGACAGTGTTTTTAAACAATTTAAATTGTCTCTTAATTCCAGGAATTTTTTGAAGTTAATTTTTTATTTTTCGATATAAAATTTTGCATGATTATATAGTCAATTTCATAAACTGTTTTATTAATATAAATGTTTATTAATATTTTAAATTTATATAATTATTTCATATAAATAAATTCCTGGCCAATATTTTCAGCACACGAAAAATTAGATTTTGGTTTATTCCTTAGAAAATTTAAGTTTTACCATGGTTACACCAAATTATTTTAAGATTGCAAAGTAATTAAATAAAGCTTTAAATCATCTCAACATGAAAACATACATTTTACACTTGCAATCCATATACCTGTAGTGTATTTCCTGTACATGGCCATCACTCTGTATACTAAGAGGTTTATAGTCTTATTTTATGTACCTCCATAAATACAGGAATCTGTGTAAACCCTTTCTATGGCAAAAGTAATAATTAGCTGATTATGAGTTTTCAAGTGTACTTGATTCCTTGAACAAAGAAAGAATTAAAAATATAGAAAGTAAAATATAACTTATTACAGTCCGTATCCCTTCAGCTTTTGAAATCTTTTACGTAGACCGATTGAATCTTGATTGGAGTATTTAGTGCTTTTAAACAAACAAAATGCTCACCAAAACTTATTTCTTCTAACCTAATAAACTTAGTTTTAAATATTTCATTTTAGTTGCTAACCACAATTTCTAATTAGTAGTAAAACAGAGTTTTAATTTAATTTAAATAAGAATGAAACAAATAATAAAGGAGCCACACTAGTTACTTATATGTGAATATCTTAGTCACAAGAGAGCAGTTAATTCCGAGCTATCTACATAAACAATTGTAGCCGTGAATACCAACTGAGAGAAACAACTGCGGAACAACATGCGACCCTTGCGGCACTCCATCCCTCATTGTAACACTTCGTAATTGAGCACCGATGTATAAATTGGCTACAAAAAAGCTGAAAGTCAGTGCCTATAAGCAATGAAATATGCTTAACCAATTCTAATAGCTTATAAATTGCACCTAGTATTAAATCAAAGATTACAATTTCTCTTTTAATTAAAGAGGGTGTATTTTTGTTAATTATTATTTTTATGGTTCATTATAATAGTATACATAGTGACATATGCATGTTGTGTATATAGTAAAATTCCTATAGACAATTATATTTTTAAATACCAGATTTGCAATAAATGATTAAATCTTTCTTTACTAAGGAAATAATTGATCAACTCTTAGAAAAGCTACTAATTATGTAATGCCATAATGTTTAGTTTTTTATAGCCAAATTATAAAAATAATTTTAATATGGTAAGTTATTCAATACACATAGAAATTAAATGTAACATAGTTTCAAGATTTTATTATAGAATAGGGTTTTTCAATAGCAATATGTATTGGTAAATTTATTCTATTCTAAAAAAATAAAAATCATTATCATTATCGGTTTCTGCTGGTAATATTTTTTAGTCGCTGTTGGTACCGATTATCTTTATATTTTCATTTATTTAAGTAATGATTATTTTTGTATCAATAAGTGTTTATATCATGTTTCTATCTGTTTGTATGATACAAAATATGTTTGTATGTAAGAAAAAATAACTATCCATATTTTTTTATTCTTTTAAATCATATGATTTCTCGCATTATTATTATTCTCAGTAGAGAATTATTAAATTTTAATTATTAAAGTAATGATTATTTTTTATCAATAAGTGTATACATCATGTTTCTATCTGTTTCTTAAAAAAATTGTTCGTAGTTAAGAGAAAGTTATTATTCGTATTACTTTTATTCTTATAAAGATATTAGTTTTCTAACTTGCTCGTATGTTAAAATAATACCAAAATAGTTGACAAAAATATCTCTACAAAGAATAACTATTGCTAAAAGACACACACCTACTGACGGGTTCTAGGCTTGTGGTATTTAGCAACATGTAATTGAGTTATGGAAGACCACATCAGCATTTCCTCAGCTGCTGAGCCGGGCCTATCAGTCGGGTCGGCGTAGTTCATCTTTTTGTTTAGTGTGCAATCACAAGAGCTTTACAGCAAAAACACATTTTTGTTGCGGTTTAGGAATTTATTAGATAATTTTTATTGTATATTATATCTTTAAATCCATACCATTTATATTTTTATAATCAACTAGGAAACCCTGACGACCACTTATGAAATAGTTAGTCACTAACGCTAAAGATTACTCATACATAATAAACTTAAGGTGCAGATAAATATAATTATTTACAGTTTTTATATATTTATATTTGTGAAGTATTTATATAAATTTACATTTCAACGTCTCATTAATTTTAACAAACGTGAAACGACTTTTGCATCCTTGTAGTTTACACACAATCTAAAGTTAAACTTGATATATTGAAGTTAGTTTAATTGTTTAAAATAATTACTACTCGCAAATATAAAATTGCTCTGTTTCTCTAACAAACTGTGCAAGTGTCGCTCCTAATGTACAATTGATTTGCAAGCATTTATTCTTTGTACAGTTAGTTGTGAGATTAAAGATACACTTTATGAAAAAAACTATTTAGATTATAAAAAATAAAATAAAAAATTTATTTAAATAGGTGTATTGCTTTACTATGTATTTGTTAAGAGTTACATTAAAAACCAACCTGATATATGTTGCCATTTTACATAGTTGTTGGTGTTATAGAAACTAGATGATTTTTATTTGTAAGGTCGCCACGAAACTGTGGGCGGAAGCAGTAAACGCAAACTGATAAGGCATGATGGTGCTGGGTGAAAGCGGGAAGGGTGGAAAGAAGATAAGTTTCAGTCATAAAAGGGTTCGATTTCAAAGCCATTCATCTAAAGAAAGCACCGAAGTGGCATTCACTTACTCACCTCTTTCAACTTCAATCTTCTTAATATTACAAAGATAATCGTACTCCGTACAACAAAAGATAGGGCTTACCTTAAGAAGAACAGTAAATAGCAAATAAGGAACTGTTATTATTAGTTATGCCATGTAATATTTTACACCCAATAACTCGATCATATTTTGTGTAAAGATGTAACTTGATTAATTTATAGGGTAATTGTGGAGCGAACTGCAGCTAGGCCACGAAATAGGCCATCGTGTTAGTTGTTGGGGTAGATAAATAGCTGGGAGATATACAGAGTTAAAATACACTCTTCTTAAATGTTAAAAACCATGACAATTCCATCAAGGTCAGAATGCCTTCGCCCTTGGCTTTGATTGCTGATTGTTAAAACTATATGTAAAATTTATCTTAAGACCATCAATGACTTGTGTCAGGTAAGACTTAGGCTTTCTATTTTATTTGCTTTGTTAAATAACTTGAGTTGTGGCTATTCTATGAATTTGCCAAATGTAATGTAACATTATAAGCGATATGAAGTGCAAAACTAATATTTGTTTGTCTGACACACTATAGTAACTCTATTTACGTCCCTATCCCAAAATTTGGAAACAAATTCTGTTGTGAAGTTAAACACTATCCTGTCCAATTGATTTCAAGGGAATAAAATCCTACATTTTAATTCAGCCAAATTTAGTCCCGTTACTTTAGGTTCAACACAAGAAAAGTCAGTGGAGATTTCAACTTTTTCCATTTTTAATTATAAAGCGACACGTTTTGATTAAGAAAACCCACTATTAATATGGATGTCCTTGTATATTTAAATTTAAATTTGAAAAATTTATATTACATTTGAAATTTTGATTAGTATAATTATATTACAATACTACTAGTAGTAATATTGTACCGCAATGTTGAGCCAAGAAGGTTTAGGACATATCAAATTGGTTTGATGGGTGGTGTATAATAGTTTATATAATTATTATATTACAGTGTTATGTAGAGATATATCTCAAAAGTCTTATACATAACTGCATCACCTACTAAATATTTCAAAAACATCAAAAGGAATAAAATAAAAACGACAAGTGTGGTGGAGTTAAGCTGTATTGTTTTATGAAACAAGGTAATAAATATGAATAAAATTGTATTAAGTACTCCTAGGTAAATATAAGTCATAACCAAGAATATAAGAATATAGAGTGTGGGGTCTGTCCTTATTAAATGAAACACCTATGGTCAGGAATGTAGCTTTCTTCCTACCAAATGGCATCAGGTCAACCGCCTTCTATTTGGTGGTATAACTGTATACTGTATATGGCTGTATCTATTAGATGAGATGTTTGGACTCTCCCTAACGATTTAAGAAAATCTCATCTGTGAAAATTTTAAGTTGATGAAATTAAGTTCATTTGATAAAATATAGGGTGTTTGAAAAAGACCTACCTAGTTTTATGTACAATGTGTTTTACAATCTGTACACATACACTATAATAGTTTTGGTATTTGATTCATCTACTCTTCAAGTTTGGCCTCCCAGTAGGTGGCAGGTCTGCTTCACCTTGAGACCTTCGGAGCTGTGCAGAGTTATTTTGCTACAACGTGTACTCCGATTTTTTTGAACCACATGACATATCGATCCCACGTTGATGTCTACTAAAATTAAAGAAAACTTGAAGGAATTCCCTTTCAGGATGTACTAATTCAAACATTTTTTCATTAATTTGGCCATTGGGATATCTGATGTTTTTGTAAAATTATATTTGATTCTCTTTTGAAAACCTTACCATACGTTTCCCCACAACAAAACGAACGGACGCGAGTAACTTGGCTGTCAATGGAAGTCTGCTGAGCATTCTACATTAATTTAAAACTAATATAAAAAAATAGATTTTTTGTGACGCCTTTCGTCTAAAGGAAAGCAACATAAAAACCACAAAACTGAAAAGGTTGTAGGTTAACATGTTGAAGTATTGAGACTTTTAGTTTTAAACACTTAGCTTCTATAATAGAGTTACAAACTTCTGCGTCACCCTCTCGTCTTTACTACTTCAAGACTTTTAGTTTTTTGGCACTCTCTTTCTATAATATAGTTACAAAGTCTTCGTCATACTTTACTCTAGTCTACCGAAAGACAGATTTGGTAACTCTTGTACTATAATAGTGTTACATAGTTCTGTGTCATTCTATACTCTTGACTACTAGAAAACTTTTTGTTTTAGGTTTTGAGCAAGTGAATTAGACAACATTTTGTATTGAACCTTCCATATTAAAAATTATTGTACACTAGTTATTACAATTAGTAGAAAAAAGTATTTATAACAAAATTGTCAGTGCTGAGCGGTATAATATAAAATTGTTATTTGCTGCTTTTTTAAGTTACATTTTATGGAAAAATGTGTCTGGTTTAATTATCAGGGTCTATGTAATTTATTTGATAGTCATATATATATATATATATATATATATATATATATATATATATATATATATATATGAATGTTTGTCTATACGTTCTTTATAGGCTCAGAAATTATTTTACTGATCATTATGAAAATTAGTATGTGTATGTATTATTCTACGTAGAATGTTTATATACTATGGCCATTGATGTAACTCACCGCCAGGCTGCGCTGCAAAATATAAAGGTTATCAATGCTCCTGCACATTAAAATTTGCAATTACGAGACAGTTACGTACACTAAATAGCAAAATACTGTTTGAAAGCGCTAAGTTTTGATGTATTTTTGTCTTAAAAATAAATTTCTGATTGAATAAAAACCTTGAGTGTTAAAGTACTTTACAATAAATTACATGTACGTGTACAATGGCTATAAAAATAAACTTTTACAGGTTTTCTCGATCGTGGCAACAAGGTAAACCCTTCATTCTGCATTGGCTTTGGAAATACGATTCACTGCTCATACACGGATAAAGCTTACGAAAAGCGTGCGAAGCCGGACACATCGGGTAATACATAAAATAGCCTACAGCAGTACGTGAACGTGAAAAATTTCCAACCTTATATTACTTGAAGAAAGGTTTCAATTTCAATAGTTTTCTAGAAATCAAGGACTGATACATGTAGAGTTGTGATGGTGGGGGGATGTTAACAGCCAGTCACATGTGCTTCTCTTCGTAATAACACTTTACCTCGGGCATCCAATCTGGGAATATCTTGACATTTAACTGTACTTCGCTACGTTGAGAGCCGTTGTTTGTTGAGAGAAACCCATTATAATTTTTTCAAAATACACACCAACCTTGAGATATATAAAATAATGGATTTTCTTATGAATCGTTCAGATGCACGTATCGCTACATTTAGACAGTATTTTAAAATAAATTTGTAGAAAATTATTGACTGGATCTAATGATCTGTTAATGTGATAGAATTAATAAACTGAATTACCATTATGTTAATATTGTACAGTAAATTTAACTTAATATAGAATAAGATACGAACGTTTCTATAATATATAAAATTAGTTGCAAAGTTAATTATAATTGTACAGAGTGCAAGTTAAACGAGAACCGTATTATTTACCGTTTAACCTGTAAACATGTTATATCATATCAGAAATGTACTGAATATTTTAAATCACAGATGTGTTTAACTCAGCCCTCCATGTCGTAAATGATATGGAACGCAAGGAAAACACAGCAAATACATGTTCTTAAATTGAAACTCTTCTCTCTCTTAGAGTATACTCTAGTAATTTCTTCTTGGTGTTGTGTTTTGCTAAATTCCAGGCTTTCTGAATGTTAGGGTATATTTTATTTTTAGTTTGTATAACCATTTCTCTTTGGTTACCCACTCAGTACTAGGTGGTAGTGTATTGATCTGCGCTTCAAAACTGTAACTTTCACAACACCACTTTTAGCAATGAAAACTTTCCAATGAACTTCAAGAATTTTTAGTACCAAATATATTTGATTCAAAGTAATTAAGAATACTAAACTGGAAGAGAGTGCAGAAATTTTAAGACTTAAAGAAAGATTAAGACTATAAATAACGAAATTTTAAGACTATAAATGCCCAAAAAAAATAAAAAGCTGTCATAAAACGTTTTTAGTGTAACAAACAGTTTAGGTTCTTTTTTAATTGGAAATTGGTTTTAAGGAACATGGTTAAAATTTCTAACGTAATAACACACATTTTGTTCTATGATTGGAAATGCATTTCACACATCTATTATATGGGATATGCAACAGAGAATGACTACATTTACTCATTTTTGGTCTATTTATGGATATATCCAAGCAACCGTAAGATCTATTATAGTAGTAAAGTCTCTATCTGTATAAATGGTGACCTCTTTCCTCAGTAGATCAGAAATTTCACTCCAAACTAGCCACTCTTTGAGTACCAAGAGCCAATAAAATCGTCCCGCGGGGTTTTCAGACTAATATGTAAGAAAAGTCATACTCATTATTACAGATACTTACTTTTTTACCCCAAAAATAAAAAATATTATTCAACCCTAAATAAGATCATCAAGCAAGTTAAGTTAAGTCTTTAGCAATAAAACCTATCAACAGAAACGTTTTAAGCCAAAATAGTAGGTATGGGTTTTAATTTGAAGATCGGGGAAAAAGAAACACAATAAAACATCACTTCATAACATATATGCACAAATCCAACACATGATTCATTCAGATGGTTGGAAAGGTTTTTTTTATATTGGTGATTTCGGTATTTTCATCATGGTCCTTCATTAATATGATTAAGTTTCACGTATAACTAACATTGATATAAACCAAAATGGTATTTTACAATGCAAGTCTGTTTAAATTTAGTGTACTTTGTAAATTTTGTTTTCTATTGTTGGGGATTTAAGACTATAAATAAAGTGTAATAAAACAGGTAAAGATAAAGTTTCGGTTGTAAGGTTTATTATGTAGTAATATACTTAACAATATCAAATTAATCCAAACGATGATATACGGTTTTGTTTTCGCCGAAAACATTATCATTTCAAAATACAAGCTGCGAAAGGAATATGTATCAATATTATTTTATCCGTACTCAAACCTTAAGGTCCACCATTCTCAATATTGAGATAGATTGTTGTCGTTATTACACCATCTGGTTTCTTACCCAGTTGTGTCTGACTGTGCAAATTCCAACCTGTACAAAAATCTGTTTAATATAACATAGTACTTTTAAATAATCTCAGTGACTTTTATTATTTTGACGTCATCTGTAAATATAAACTCTGTAGGAATGAATTTCCGATAAACATTTGTAGACCTGCATTATTCTTATAACATCAAAGTTGCTATACCTTGTAGTATAAATAGTATATATATATATATAAATTTGGTCTTCCGATCATGTTAGTTTGCTTATGTAAACACATATGTGACAGATACGGCCAAATACAAAATAATTGAATCAGAAAAAGTAAGCGCTCTGTGGTGTAATGGTAGCACATTCACCCGGCAAGTGAGAGATCCGGGTTCGACTCCCGGCGGAGCAAGTACTTTTTGTGATTCAACGTTTATTAAAATTAAATAAGGCTATTGCCATTTTATACAATTTAATGTATATATATATATATATATATATATATATATATATATATATATAGGTTTTTTATCCTATATATATATAGGATCAAAAAGACTCATTTAATAAAGTAAACATTTTCTTATGAACTTCATTTTTAGTCACGTTATAAAGGTAGAGAAAAGAGGGTAATCTCCACTACGTTGAATACATCGGGTACTAGATTAGTCATGTTTTCTTTGTTTAGAACGTGGAATAAATCTCTCATAATAAGACAAAGTGGTTCATTTAAGGCTGCTCATTTCTCGAATCCTGTTTAAAGCAACTTCAGACTCCTCTTCTGTTCTCAGGTCTCACCCCCCTCTCTGTCACTCTCCTCAGATTCTTATTCAGTCATATTCAGTCTTCATCTTCAGTTCTGTAGTATAAACCAAAGAGAACTGAGAACTCGTATAATGGAAGGAATCGTATGAGATTGAAATTTTGAGAACATTAAAGAATCCTTCAATTCTGATTATTATTAATCATTAAAAGATATTGTATCAGGAAAAGTATCTATTAACATCATTATTATGCGTCAGTATTTCCAATGACGTAGTCTACCGTGTAAAACGGTTATCGCAAGATAATCGGATCAAGCAAACGTCGAGCGTGGCTGTTTCTTGGATGGGTGGCCGCTGAGTGATCCTGTCCTTGCAAGCAGTCCGCCTGCCCAGGCATTGGTGATGGTCCGGAAGTCACCTTTAATCTGTTTGTCCGCAGGTTAAGTGTTAGAGAGAGCTTCTTTACCCTAAATGTTGCCTGTTTAAATGAGGAATCTTTAATTTACTTTTATTATACAATACTATTATGTTTTTATTTTTAATTTATTCAAATTTATTAGAACGTTCCTATAGATATTTTTGTTCAATTTCATTACAGAAAGCAGGACATCCGACATACACAAATAATACTATTTATATTACAACGTATAGCAACTTTGCTGTTATAAGAATAATGCAGGTCTACAAATGTTTTATCGAAAATCATTCATACAGAGTTTATATTTACAGATGACGATAAATTAATAAGATTCACTGAGATTATTTTAAAGTATGTTATACTAAACAGATTTTTGTACAGGTTGGAATTTGCACAGTCAGACACATAAGGGTAAGGAAGCAGATGGTGTAAAAACGACAACAATCTACCTCAATATTGAGAATGGTACACCTTAAGGTTTGAGTACGGATAAAATAATATTGATACACAATCCTTTCGCAGCATGTATTTTTATTTTAAGTGATAATGTTTTCGGCGTAGACGAAGCCCGTAAATCATTGTTTGGTTTAATTTGATTTTGTTAAGTATATTACTTCATAAAACATAAAGCAATACATTGCAAATACTGTTTCAGTAAACATACGTTTTAAAACCATTTTTAATTAATTAATTAATAATAATAATAATAATATAGAACATTGATAAGTTAAAAATGTTTGAAACACAAAATCCTTGGAACGACTATCAAATTCATTCAGAGTTTTTACTGTGCCCTTACATGTAATGCCACTCAAAATACGTGTTACACACATTTAACGTGGTATATAAGATAATAAATACATAATAAAAATCGATTTCTGATGAAGTATTCTGATCGCTTAATTGCGTTTGCTTCAATAAAACATTGGTAAATTATGGACATTAGAGATTCAATTAGTTACCAAAAGTGAAGTTTCAGTCAGAAATGAATATTAGATCGACAGATTACACAAAATTCCAATGACAACTGAAGATTTTTATAAAGAATTAAACATTATTAAATACATAGCCCAAAATAATGGATATAAACCAAGCATGATTGATATATTATTGAAGAACTACAAAAAGAAAGAAAATAAGAAGAAAGAGATATCAAATACATTCAATCAGACTACCTTGGTAAACATTGTCACAAAATTAACAAATCATTTTATAAACAAGGATATCAATTAGCATCTAAAACATCGAACAACCTTGGACTTTTAATCAAAAACAAAAGCAATTCACCAAACCAAAATCAAAACTTAAAATTCAACAATAGTGGAGTATACAAATTAAATTGCAACGATTGTCAATCCCACTATATTGGACAAACCGGCCGATCATTCAAAATTAGATTTAATGAACACATAAAAGCATTGAAAACATCATCAAATTCAAAATATGCAGACCATTTAAATAACACCGGCCATACATACACTAACATCGAAAACAATCTTGAAATTTTACACACAAGCAAAAAAAGTTGCTTATTATCCACTTTAGAACATTTTGAAATTTACAAAAGTGCCAAAATTAATCATAATATATTATTAAATGACAAAGACTTTCTAACAAAAAATTTATTATTCGATAGACTCTTATACAATACACAATGATCTCACATAAAATTAAATACAACAAATTTAGCCACCAAGGTAGTAAAAAACACATGACAAATTGATTTTAATTATTTATTTTATAATTAACTTAACCTCATTCGTACCTGAAGATGGAATCAATGATTCCGAAATGTACATAGTGTAATAAAAATAAAAGTTAAAAAGTGTTAAAAGTTTATTTATATTATGTTAATGAATATTAGACGTGCAATATTGGAATTAGAGTATTCAATTACCTAAGCGACACATGATTTCTACCCTAACAGTCGAGACTAACGTGACATTAATATACAGTGCGTGACGCCCGCAATACATATGCTGCTTATGGAGCCATAGCAGCAAATGGATTAATTTTATTTACATTACACTAATGGTTGAGTCTTTTTTAGCGTAATATAAATATAATTTGCAACATCTTCTCTACTAAAATAATCAAACTATAGGACTCGCTCGCAGGTGTTCATTTTAAAAGTATCTCTCTAGCTAAATCTGAGTATTTATAAAAATTATTCCATTTATAAACCATTAGAAATTACCAAAATGCGGTCATAACAGGTATACGGGAATAGAAAAGAAATCGAAACACCTATCATCGTTACGCAATTTTTAAAAAAAGGATTACACCCAATGCCAATTCTTTTGGTTTTAAAATAACTTTGAACCAGTTTTATCGGTTTTTATTTTATTTTTCAAGAATAATGTTAAACTAAATTAATAAAGCACACACAATCTTCGTGTACGAGTTAAAAAGCGCAAAATTAAAAAAATCCCTGTGTTAAACAGTAGTATGCCTTGTCTTAAACACGCTGTAAAAACTTCTTTCGGACATTTGCTATAAAAGCTGAGAAAAATTATATCAAATTAAAAATATAATACTAAAATCGCGATTGAACAAAGCTGTTCCTTTTCACAATTATTCTAACCCTAGTGTTTTCAAGGTTACTTTTGGCAGTTTCAGATTTCCGTAGTAGCAAGCAGGGTTTTCATTTCGGCAACATAATATGCTTCCCAGGTGACAGTCCTATCTCTTCTACTATTTTGATAAGTATGACATTATTAAATATACAAATTTCCACATTTTAGTACAGATAGGCTCTTGAGTGTTTTCCACAAATCTTCCAAAATCCGAGAATCCGCACATATGCCCAATATTGGCTTTATTTCCAGCATAAATTCCTGGGGCAAATGAAAACGTTGATTACGGTCATTGACAGTTTTTATCCAAGAAACTTTGGTCGTACTTAGAGCAAACTATACGCTACCATATAAAGGTAGAAAAATAACACACCATCATAAAAGGGAGGTTTTATAGATTAAAAAAATGATATTGTAAAAAGATAATGCTTCTTCGGCTGCTCTGAAGTATTTTGGTGGTTACACTAAAACGCTTTTGATAAAAACCTTGGTTGTTACGGCCCATGAGAATCTGATGTGCAGTATTTTTTATATATATATATATATATATATATATATATGTATATATTTATATATAAATATATATATGTATATATAAACATATGAAATCTCGGTTTAATACCTCTAAACATAGTTAAAACTATTCCTTACAGGTATTAAATACTCACTTAAAAAGTGAATCAAGTGGTCTTAGGTTTGTTCTCTAATACTTTTAGGTAGTTATAAACAATCTTAAACTGTGTTTAAACACCTTAAGTTGTTCATTGGAGGGAGAGACGTCCTAGGATTTGTATGTAGATGATCAGCGCGTCCCCAAAGGACAACATTATAAACCTTGGCGTTTTAAGGACTAAGTTTAGTGATGCAATTTACGGTACGACACTCCTGGTGAACGGGGACACGGGTATATTTAGTTTATAACGCAATTTTTATTTAAAATCTATGATCGTAATTTTAGTAAATACTTAAAGGCACTTGTTTAACGTATAACTCATTTTGTTCGCTCACATTTATGGCGCCTGTGGTAAATAAAGTTAAACGTTTGTTTTCTCAAATTAACGTCTTGCATCTGTCCCCGCATTTTACTGCAGCTTTGGTGCTTTGCAATTTTACACACAGATCTTGCTTACCCATTTATTAAAACTTGACTGTTAATCGAACAATTTCCTACAACAATTAAGTACCTAAACATATAGGTAACGCCGTATAATGACTTACATTTTCGCTTTTAATAGCTTAGTAAATTTAGTTTTACAATTGATGGTATACAGGATTTATTCTTATATTTGTAACTTTTAAACCGTGATAAAGAGCTGGTAGTTTTCAATGAAGTACGTAAGATTACAATTATAAATGTCTTAAATAGTCTTATTGATCAATACTCTATGCAGACAAAGGTTTAACACTTTCAGCAGACTGGCGGTAGAACTAGAATACATTTTACGTGATTTAGTTTTTGTTTCGATGAACTATTAAATAAATATCTCTTTGAAGTGGCCAAATAAAAAATACGGAATTCTGTAAAATTCATGTAAAGTTTTTGTTTTCTCTGTCCAAAAACCCTCTCATTAGATTGGTCTAATTATCTTTCACCACCTATCGAATTTTCAAAATCACGTAACCTTCAATTTGACACACTTTATGCACGCAAAGGTCTTCAGGTTACAAAGGCATTTGCCATCTGAGATCACTTGCAACGGCTGGAGTCGACATAATAAAAAATATTTGCAAAACACTCCATTGAATTAACTAAGGATTAAAAAAGACACCATACAAAGTAATCAAGAAGGAATATTACTTTAGCAAAGCTAACAGATCATACCACCGAATAGCTAATCATTTAACCGATTGCTAATATGCCAGATGCCTCAAATTACTGGTTGGGCTACAGCCAATAATCATATAGACTTGCCCTCTCCACTTACTTTAATAAGCGGATCTACATTATTGCCTATGCCAGATTTAAATTAACATCTTTTGGCAGAATATGGCTCCACTACGAGACCAAAATATTATACGATTTTAATTGTATTTATAATATTTTAAAGCTTTGTTTGTGAACTGGAAAATCTAGTCTGTTACGCATTATCGTCCTCGCTTTTTTTAAAGAAAAATATCAAATATAGACGCAAACTTTTCTGAAGATTCTGAGTAAGAGATTTTACAGAACCAGTGATTGACGTATGCTTGTATAAAGGGAGTGGAGGGATGAAGCTGCGTTGTGGTTCAATGAAGCTGAACCATTGATGAATATAGATTTTTAATTACAGGTTTGGAGTACCTGTAATCGTTTTCTCAAGAGAAACGCTAGAACTAATCAAGTCAGAAAACAGCGTCAACAAAGACAGGATGAAGTTATAAAAACCTGGCATCTTCTGATAAATTACTTGTGGTAGTTACTGATTGGTTCAGTTACAATAACTATAAGAATAGAAGCAGTGTTTAAACTAATAGGATGGAATGTATAGAATTTATTAGTGGGTGATATATCATACGTAGACGCCAACATAGGCAGGAAGAATCTGTACAAACACCGATAAATAAAAGTATAATAAGATTTGGGTAATTTGTATCGTTGAATATTACAATAAAGTATAACACTAGTTTTAACGATGGCAAATAGATCGAAAACCTATTATCCTTTCAAATCATCAGTTGTCAATAAGAAACTTTGGTCTAAAAAATTTAAAAATAATTGGAGATTGGAAATTTATTTATTATTGTTGTAATATTCAGTGAATAGTTACTCGTATCTTGTGGAATCATGGTGATTTCCAATCCATCCGTTTTTGTTCCTTCAGCTACTGTAAATATGTAGTTGCAAAATATCTATGGAAACCAAATTCAATACATGACATGTGAAAATTCACCATGTTTCCTTGTTGCCACGATGCTAATAATAAGTTTTGTTACATTTTTTTATGTTTTCACTCAATGGAAACAAATTGAAATTCTGGTTAAATAAATTGAAACACATAGTCGTGCAGTCATAACACAATGTTTTCACAGACTAGTCACATTTAACAAGTTCTTTGAATCAATATTTCATAACTTTAGAGATCAAGATGGGGTTTCTAATTCTAACCGCTTTAGGGACGTATTCCGGAAAAATATTCGTAATAAATTCATCGTAGGGATCCTAAGAATGCCCTTGTAATATTTCAGTACAATCGGTTGAATAGTTTTTATGCGTGACAGCAAAACAAACAAATAAAGGTACTTTTGCATTTATAATATTATTAGGATAATGTTAAGTATACGTACAAACTGTGGTTAATTTGTTGAGAATTTCATGTGATTGTCTTTATAATATGTTGATCATATTTGCAGTAACCTAATTAAACAATGTTACAAAATTAAAATCGATCAATTAGCCAATGTGTAAGGTACTCTAAATTACTTTCCTTTTGAAATTTCGAGGACAAATTTAGAAAAATAGACTACAGGAGTAAAAAGAAGGGACCTGACACTAACATGACTCAGTGAACCATTCGCTCCTGGATTGAAATTTGAGTAACAAGCTAGTGCAGTGAGTCATTATACAATGTTAACGTCCCTGTTATTGAGCAAAAGATTATTGAACTTTGAAACACTATCTTGGAAATTCACGTTTGCTATGCAAAACACAGTACCTATTTTCAGAACCCTGGTGTTTAAGTTCATACATCGACACATCAACTTATACTAAAAACTAAATGTAATGGGTTGTTTAAATTTAACAATTTTATGAATACTGTTGTTTAGAGATGACGAGAGTCATCAATGTGAACTGAAAAATTTTACCATTAACGCCATATTTTTCGTATTATTATCTTGTATTTTTTATTAGAATAAGTTGTAGCCTCTATATTCAATATTAATTTAAAACTGTCCATAAATGATATGAAATGGTTGCTAATTTTATTTAGCTTAACATATTATTTTTTTAAAAGGGCTATGTTTACATTTAGAATATTTTCAATGATGGGCGTGTTTTATTACACGTATTTATAACGTAATACATTAAAAATTACACTGATATATTTAAATGCATTTCTGTATTTAATTTATGATGTAGTTACAATAGTAAAATGTCCATCAAAGTACTATTGTTAATATTAGTTTACATGTAACTGCGAGTCTGTACGTAATTTTCAACGAGGACATTCGTGTGGTTGTACGCAATGTAAAACATTTTATTTTTAACCTCAAAAATATTGGTTTTTTGTTTTTCCATTATGATAGTATGATTATCAATATATAAATTAAATCACATAACGTGATAAAAAGGAAGTTAAAAGTAAGTATTTTTTTACTTAAAAAAGGCTGTAGTCCCTGGTAAAGAGAACTCTAACATAAAACACGAAATTAAAAGGATCACTAGAAAGTACTGGTGTTATCAGCAGATATACACAGTTAGTTTGGCTATCTGGTACACAAAATAAATGTTTGTTTTCTGCGTATACAACATAGATAAACGCTGACCTATGTCCAGCTATTAGCTACACATTGTTCGCAAATATATTACATTACCACTGTTTGTTTGTATTGAACTGATCCTGCAATATGGAAGAAAAATAAAACATGTTATAAGAGCATCTGTCAACTTACTACATAGTAACTAATTTATATGGAATGGTCATATATAATGATGATAAATGAGTGCAATCATATGAAGTATTATCAAGTGAAAAAGTAACAGGTATAGCTTAACTATTTGCAAGATATCTCGAGAAGGTTACCAGTAGTATTTAAATTTTGCACTAAACGTCATTTCTACATATACAAGAATGAGTTGTAGACGATGGGTGTCCAACCCTAAGATTTGGCTGAGCGTCATCGAAGTGCTGGTAATGGCTCCGTTGTCAGTTGCTGGGATGTAAAGAGTTCATGCGAAACTTTCTTTCCTTTGTTAGTATTTTTCATGTAATCTCTGTGAAACCTGATATGTAACAAGTGGTGTAGTGTACTATACTGACTTGTTAGAGGTTTTGTCCAAAACAATTTAAAAAAAACTGTAATTTTAATAGAAGCATGTAAATTTTATAGATTGTGCATGTGAAAAATGTAATAATCTGAAAATATCAAATCAATTGTAAAATAGTTACTATCTACACAATGTCCATAATTACTGTATCGAACGTACAATAAGATCTGCCAGGAGATAAGAAATACATTCATATAATATACTTAACTCTTGCTTACTTAACCATACACATGTGATTTTTGGACTTAATCACAGAATTAATTAGATTATTTAAGATATAAAATGTAAACTTTCCAAAATTGATTGTTCAGCGAAGTTAACTAATTCTAAAATAGGTTCCGAAAATATCATTGCAGTTCGTTGTTTACAATTTGCTCTTGAAGATGGGGTTTGGGCATTAAGCTATAACTTACGTTCTTATTTTGGTAACTGGTTTTATATTCTTGTATTTTTAATTAAAAAAATATCTTTGAATTTGGTTGTATTCAATATATTCATCAAAGATATTTACTTATCTTTTTTCCTTGAACATATGTAGTATTTGGAAACAAAATATAGAGAATGTAATAGATTTTACTGTTGTTAATCCTGCGATTAAGTTACAAATTTACAAACTTTAATACCTTTCATACCCTATAATAGCAGTAATTGTAAAAAAAATATTCTCCTAGTTAAAATTATTACTTTTATTCGAGCTATTGAAATATGTTGCTATTACCAGGTATATTATTCCAGCTCTGTGTAACTCTGGGGGTCGATATGTTGTTTTAATTATGCTCTGTCGTTTTGTTTAGGTAATGTCAGATTCTCTCACATTTCCCAGTTAGTGACATTAGCTTAGGGCAATCAATGATTGCTGCTACCTTCTGTTTAACTTTCACTATTCATTAACAGCGATTATCTTTGATAAGCTGTAATTGTTTTACATGGTTAAATATGTTTAACAAAAATCAAAACTAAACTGGTCGTAAACAGCAGCAGCTTGAATTTACAGCATTTCATCGTATTTTACAATTCTTCTAGTTTTACAACATTTGTAGTTCCAGTTGACTTGCCATGTCGTCTGAACTTATATAACCATATTTAACGGCTGTAAATGATTATGGCAACCCCACCCCCAACCAACAAGTTTCAAACTCTATAATGAAATGCGTTTCACTGTAAAAACTTGATACAGTGGAACTTGGATAATTCGAATCTCAAGGGACCAATAAAAAAATTCGAATTATCCAAAAATTCGAATTAAAAAAGTTAAGAGTTAAATGCTTAAAATAATGACACTTCACATCTTTGCTGAAAACCTTTATTGAAAATAACAGGTGTGGTTGTAAATTTTGGTTTTCTGTGCAATTCTACTAAGCAAAGTATGGTAAAACAGTGCAAAATTGAACCATGAATTATCTAAAAAATAAACAATTACAGTATATGTTTATCAATAAAAGAAAATAAGTTGAATGGTGATAAGGAACATTATACAGTACAATATTATATTTTCGAAAGAAGTCGGAAATCTTTACTTGGTTTCTAAAGTTAAGTCTTTCAAAGATTCTGCCATATTCAAATAATTGAAAATAGACTCATTTACGTCATTTTTTACTTTAAAAAAAACGTTCCATGATGTGATGTGCTGCTCCGGCCGCACTCGGAACGTTTATTTCCGCCCCAACTGATGACTCGCCTTCTTCGTCACCCGATGCCATGTCGCCATCATGTTTATTGTTGAGCACTTCAGCGATGATCTCCGCGTCTGTTATCTCAACACATACTGCAACATCTTCATCCACGTTGACAAAATCTTCAAACGAGATGGCAGGGTCACTAATGACGTCCTCCCAGCCGTCAACTGAAGGTACCGCTTCCGCTATAATGTCATTGGCTTTTTCAGCGTCGTCCTCCTTTTTTACAAAACCAGCTTTTTTAAGGCAATGTTTGATCGTTTCGGGCGCTACTTTGTCCCAAGCTTTCTTGCACATGCGAGAGGCTTGAAGAATATCTAACTTGATTATTAGGGCGTCACAATCTTCAGTCAGTATGTACTCAACCAATAAACGTATGTAAAACAGTTTTAGATTTTTTTATGATCCCCTGGTCCATAGGCTGGACAACCGAAGTCATATTGGCAGGGAAAAAAATCACTTTAACATTTTCCATTACTGCAATCGTGTTGTGCGCAGTACAGTTGTCTATAAACAAGATAACTTTTCGTTTTTCTTTTATGAACTTTTTGTCTAAGTTCAACAACCATTTCACAAAATTTGACTGGTCATCCCAGCTCTTGCGCTGTTCACATACTCCACTGGTTTTGATTTGACGTTTCTTCAAACAACGGGGACTAGCCGACTTGCCAATCATTAGTAAAAGCAGCTTTTCTGATCCATCCATGTTTGCACCAACCAGGAGAGTAATTCTCGTTTTACTCAGTTTTCCTCCGTGGCATTTTTTTTCTTTAAATGCGAGTGTTTTGTCAGGGGTGCATTAAAAACAAAGTCCCGTTTCATCAACATTGAAGATGTCCCTTTCGTCCTGATCCTGAAGCATCTCCTCCAAATCTGTCTTCCATTGGTTGGCTTCTTGTTGATTAACGCTTCCACTTTCACCACAAATGGATTTCAACGAAATTTTGTTGCGATCTTTGAAGCCGTCAAGCCACTCTAAACTAGCCTTAAAATCTTGTTTCCCCAATTCAGTAGCAAATTATTCAGCTTTGTTTCTTACGGGAGGACCACTCACTGGAATCTTGTGATCCCTAGTTTGTTTGAACCACTTTAAAACAAACACAATTGTCCAAATCTGGATTTTCTGGCTCCCTTAAGCTTTTCCGGTCTTTAATGTTCTCACTTTCACTCCCGAGAATTTTTTCTTTATTCTTTAAGTAGTGTGGACAATGTGTTAGGAGGAATTCCAAAGTCCTTGGCAATCCCAGATTTTTTCTTAACTCCCTTCTCTACTTCTTTTGATTGCCGCTATTTTCTGAGCCAAAGACAGTTTTTGTATGTTTGAGGATTACGAGGCGACGACATGGGAGTGGAGTGGGTGGAGGTGGAGTGGTCTTGCAGGCAGCGCAGCTTGTGTCAATCGCGATGAGTCACGTCTACAAAACAATAGGCGCGGAAGCATAGGGCCGAGCCGGCCGGCCGGGCGGGAGTGTGGCTAGATCTGTGTCCAATGCCCTTGAAGCAAGTGCCTTGTGATTAGAAAGAGTGCAGCGTCTTTTTTTTTCGCGAAATCTTTTTCCACATTTAAAATCGCATCGGGTTCGAATAAAAAGTTCGAATTATCCAAAATAAACTTCGAATTAAACCACGATATTTTTGCATTATTTATATAGAAAATGCTAGGAGTCAATATAAATATTCGAATTAAAGAAGATTTTCGAATTATAGAAGTTCGAATTAGCCAGGTTCCACTGTATTCGAATTAAAGAAGATTTTCGAATTATAGAAGTTCGAATTAGCCAGGTTTCCACTGTTTTTACGTGGACGCGGAATTAGCTATTTCCAGTTCGTAAAATCTTTTGTTGTTTCCGAACATTCATAATATCCGCTTGATAGTGTAAAATAAAATAAATAATGGAATATTTGTTATATTTCGCTACAAATATTGTTCATTGTTTCAACTTGTTTGATTCATAAATTTACAATTTGAGAAAGTCAATAATTGTACAGATGTATTTATTTATCATATCGCAGTGTCATCAAAGATAAGTAAATAATTATAAAGTGTTCCACAATAAATTGTAAAATAATGGTAAAATAATAAAATATAACACTATTTATTAAAGTCATCCTTCTGTCGTTACCACGCTGCAGCCTGGATGAAAATTATATATATATTTATGCATGAGTGATGTTTATTTATTTATATGTATGTATATTGTATTGCGTAATTTTTAATGACTTTAACTTTGTATAAGTAATTTTTTGGTAACGCACGAAGCATTAGTTAATTACTGAAGCAAAGTTTCATTAAGATCTATCTTCCATGTAATACGTAGTTAAAAAAGTTATTTATTAAAAAAATCAGACTTACAAATCTTTTTGTAACACTATCCAAAAATAAACCTGAATCTGTTACATTTCTTTCAAAGTAGAGCAACCAAGTTTATAAATAAAATATATTATAGTGTAAAATGATTTAATTTTTATTTTAAATGTGGTTCCGTGGTGCCTCATATTAGTGTTAAAGGTTTTTTGTAAATTTAATTCGTTGTTCAAATGTTCTAAGCGCAAATAATATACTTATTAAAAAATTAAAAATGATAAGAGTAGTCTACACGTTTCCCTTTATCCTTTACAGTTGTCCTTGTTTATAGATTTATATGTACTATGCTGGTAATTTATTTTTTAAATATAAAATCTAAAATGTAACAGTACTACAAATATATCTCAATTACTAAATGAATATACATATTATAATTATCTGTCAAGTTTCGTACGCAATATTTCCTCAATTAAACAACTTATTTTTATTAAGATTTAATTATATTTATTTTTTTAATTCTTGTATACAGTTTACAACTTCACAGCCAATGAAAAAGTCTTAAAGAAATGTATTTGAAAAGATTACTGTACGTTTTATAATTTTTCAACTAATTCCATTTTGTATTAAAAGCAAATGGGTAGAAGAAGAAAAACTTTGTTAGTTTAAAGGTAGGAGTTTATTTATACTTTGAGGGAAACTGATGAGATTGGAGCGATACATAAAATATGATACACCTGGGGGCTGAAAATTGAGCAACCTTCTGCGGCAGCCGCGCTGAAACCTCGACCTTATCTGATATATCAAGTCACTCAGTCTTTTACTGATTAAGGGTCTTAACCGTGCATGTGTGTTTTAAATACAGGGTGAGCCAGACAACCAGCCCACGGTGTATAGCGGCTGAATCGAGAAACTAATCTTGTTCGTTTTAACGAAACCCCAATGTTTCGAACCCTAAGGGTTGGAAAAAAATATTAACCCATAAATAGCACTTTGGGTGGTCAGTAGAGTGGTAACGGTAATGGTTAAGATATTCGAATCTAAATATAGATCGAGCCGCAACTCATTGAAAAGGTCTCTAAATAATGATCATTTTGAAAAAAGCTTTAATTCATTTCGCTTATTGTTTACAGGATGGCTAACTTTCTTTCAGTGTTACCTCGTTATAAAGTTTAGCAAATCTAAATTTTGTAGAAAGTTACAATCAAGTAGTCTTACTAAAAATATGTTACAGTTATCACTTTCCAGCACATTTCCAATTTTTTTTAGTACTTTAATTTGTGTATATTTAAAACTTGTAAAACCTTACACCTATCAAATTTGTATTGAAAGTTTGGCTTTTTATCTTTCTTATTATTTCTTGGTTCACAAATGAAGTGTGTTAATGGAGATGAAAATTTGAAAACTATTTGGTTTAAAACTGCTTTTAAACTTTTTTTTCAACAGTATACGTGTATACAACCAACAATGAGACTTAAGCTTTAATAAAGGTTTACTTTGCTATTCATTAAAGAAATACAATAAACATATAGACTAAAAAATTATAACTTTTAAAATGAAGGATAATTTTAATTTACACTTTCCTGACGAACGGAGGTGGCTACCACGAGAGGTGATATTCGCTAACTCACACTTATCGCGAGAGTTTTGGCTTCATTTGTGGCATTTGACACGGGGCTAAATACATCAGGTGTTTGTACAGTGAGAGGGCCGTTAACTTACTGTATGTTTAATAAATAAATTCATTACAGTTATAAGCCTGGTTTACAAATTGAATTAAGGTTTTTATTGCTAATATTTTGAATTGATTAATAAACTGATATTGAATTCGGCTTTTATAAACGAAAAAAGAGATGTACTGTTCAGATAATTAATATTACTTTCAGTGTGAGTTCAAACCGAATAGAGTTTTGATGTGATACAATATAAAATATTGTAGTGTAAATGAATAGTGTATGTATATACTGACATACATATAAATCATGAAATAAAGTATTTATAAAAGGTTAATAAATTTTTCATTGCATCAGCTGGGCATTGATTAAGGCAATTATTTTATTTCAGGAATTTAACAAGGAAATGTAATACTTACAGTATAATATACTCGGTGATAATGTTCCAGTTCTGTTTCCATCAGTCCAGTACAGTTCCCACGGGGACATGCCGTGCCGCTATCTCGCTTTGATTTACAGTTCCTGTAAAATTCTCTGGAGTGCTCAGAGATATCGCCCCGATCGTCCTGCTGGAGCGTCCGCCGATAATATTGGCTTTCAACCTTTGAATGTAATTCCTTGTTGGCAAATGAAAATGTTAAGATTGAATTTTTTCTCTTAACTCGAATTTCTTGGAATTATTTTAGCACAATAACAAAAAAATTAATAAAAAAACTGGAAAATGTGAATATAAGCATATGGAAAGCCACATCTTTTCCCATGTCTTTGTATATATGTACATATATTAGAGCCTTTAAATGTGATGTGTACAATAAAAAAAGTATTTGTTTGTAAATTACTTTTAATGAGCCTGTTAATTTACGTATCGTACCAAAGTAAATACGTTTTTTTAGATATTGATTAGATAGATATAGATATTTTTTTAATATGTTACCTTTCAGCTAATGTTCATGGGACAGGTAAAATAGATTTTTCTTCAATGCCCATAAAAGTTGTAAAGAAATATAAATAAGAGTGATCCACCTTCAACGTTTGGTTTTAATCTACTGACAATAGTAATAAATCAATTATATTCCATGAATTTTATTATATACATCCATATTAGTTCGCCAATAATATTTTGCTTCCAGTCCACAGCTCTCACTGAATATAATGAAACACCTATACTGAAATTTATTTCAGTACCTACACCTACTCTAAAGAAAATTAAATAATATTCACAAATACTTTTAAATAATTTTCTCTTTCGTTTTCTTCTTCACTACAAAAGTTTCTTTAAATTATTCCGACCAATTTTCAAAGATATAAAATCCAAGTATTCTTCAGAAGATTTTAAATTGCAATAAAAATAACAGCCTTTGCATGCTTGATCAAGTTTTATCATGACTCAACTTTTTATCAAATGTTCAATTTCATTTTCTTTTACGGTTTCACATATTATTTGAAAGGGTGGAGGTGTAACTTGGTTGGATATGGCTCAACTAATCAATGTCTAAACGTGACAAAACAGTGATAGCTTTTACATCGCAGATAGCCCATTAAAAAAATAATTTCGTATTATCTTCTTTTTTACGTTGCTATAGTTCTTGATTAGCGGAACCAGTGGTGTACTCAGGAGTACACAGTCAATTCATGCCCTTCACTGTTTCTCACAATTTTTAAGCCGGATTGAATAGTTTTGATACTGAGTCTCCTTAATATTCTTCCTATGTTATAAAGTCATTTCTTTATGAGAAAGATGTGCCCGTTTTTTGTACGATCTTAAATTTAAATTTAACTTGGATCCAAATGTGCCTAATTCACCCATGTAACTGTCGTAGTCTGGTTTTTAAAGCAATATTGATCTGTGTTGCAAAGTTGCCTTGCTGAAAGTTTTCTTGTAATGTATGTCCATAAACATGGTTTGAAATCTAAACTACTTAATCCTATGTATACAGCTAAAGTTTAAGATTTTCCATACTAGCATAACAACAGAGGAATCTAATAATACATTTTTTTATAAATACTAGCAGTTAATAGCGGCTTCCCATTTTTTGTACGTTAATTTCCGACGCCAATATTTAGTTTTCCTTTTGCTACGTACGCAGCAAGAAAATATGTCACAAAGTGTATATTTTATGGTCATAATAATTTAACTCTGGTCTTAGTATATTTTTCGCCTTAGTTTCATTTTGACCTGGTTCCCCATCTGAGAAAAAATATGTATATACACTGGTCTGTGGAGCCTACTTTTGCCAAAAGAAAATTAAGGTTTTATGACAGTTTTTAAATGTTTATTAAATAAGTATATAATAACTTTGTCTTTGATATCTACATTATAGACCTGACCAAGCACTGCATACTTAAAACATGCTAAAATGTACGATACAAAAAATAGGTTTAATATGTTGCTCCTCTTTGGCTGAATTAAATAAGAAGTTTGGTTACTATTAAGCTTACTCTGTAATTTGAAGGCTATAAATATTAAACATTCGTGATAAAATGATTTTATTAGCATTTAGGATAACCGGTCACAATACCGTATATGACGTAAAATATAGCATAATTGGACCAGTGTAGCTTTATTGCAGTGTAGCAGTGTAATTTTCAAAGTGTAAGGATCACTTTTAAACAGAATATATTTTTTTCTACTTGCAGGCCTTCACGGCTCTGAACACTGTAATATGGCATAATGAAATTAAAAGAAATTAAAACTGAAAAAT